>NC_082394.1:4523398-4565898 GCF_031168955.1 Gadus macrocephalus
GTTTAACTCTGCAGGAGGAGAGTTATTGTCAGTCTTCAGAGGCATGTACATATCCATTGCACATGCAGATGGAGATAGCACTAACATAACTCTCAACAAAGAGAGACAAAGAGTTTTTACTCTCTCCCCTTCTCTCTCTCTTTCCCTTCTCCACTCCCCCTGTATAATTCACTCAACAAAGGAAAAACAAAAACACTTCAATCTACAATGTACGTCTGTTTGAAGAAGCAACGACATTAGAGCCAAAAACGGAATAAGAGAGAGAGAAAGGGAGAGAGAGAGAGAAAGGGAGAGAAAGAGAGAGTTTTTGTGTGAGAGAGAGAGAGAGAGAGAGAGAGAGAGAGAGAGAGAGAGAGAGAGAGAGAGAGAGAGAGAGTGTTTGTATGAGAGAGAGAGAGAGAGAGAGAGAGAGAGAGAGAGAGAGAGATGAGAGAGAGAGAGAGAGAGAGAGAGTGTTTGTATGAGAGAGAGAGAGAGAGAGAGAAGAGAGAGAGAGAGAGAGAGAGAGAGAGAGAGAGAGAGAGAGAGAGTGTGTGTGTTTGTATGAGAGAGAGAGAGAGAGAGAGAGAGACAGAGACAGAGACCCGGGAGCGTTTCTCTTGCATGCTTCAAAAGGCCTTTCTGGTAGTTGTGAGGTTCCGTGCCAACAGAGTGTCCTCTCTCCTCTGTCTGCGGTCATGCGGTCAGGTGACCTGCACCACGCACGCCGCAGTACTGGCTTCCTGTCAGCATCCGTGACCTCCGCCTCTCACATCATCACGTTTGAAGTCATCCATTTCATCCACTCTCCCTTCACCTGTGGTTTGTTTCTTACGTCAAAAATCTGTTTTTAGTACTCAGAAGTGTCTTTTCTTTGTACTTTCTGCTGCGACACCTGCATTTCCTGTCTGGGATGAATGAAGTACATCCTAATGCTAATATATATCCTGTATTCTTACATATAGAAACACACAGAGCGGAACCAGCAGCATTCGTGTCTCAGTGCAGTGAAACCACTAAGCATTGGTGATGCTTACACACCTCTCATACGGTCTTAATGTGTATGTCCTTGCACTTAAAAATAGTACTTGGCATCATGTAGCATCTCTTATCCTAGCTATCTTTGTTGTGTACGGGGAATGGGTTAACCTAGCGATTGTTAGTGCTTGGTACTTGGTTCTATGAACATCCTTACTGTACAGACAACGATATATTGTTTCACTTTCTGCTGAACATGTACTTTGAGTAGATTTAAGTCGCTTTGGATAAAAGCATCTGCTAACACCCTAAAAGTTAATGTAAATGTCAATGAGTAGGGTGTTATCATTGTTTGGTTGTCTGTCTTATGTGTGGTGTTGCTGCACCGTAATAAACACCAACACAAAAAAACATGAAAACAGAAACAGTGAGAAGGCAGTCCAACACCTCCCCGCCCCCCCCCCCCCCCAGACACAGGCCTGCCTCATGTGGAGCTCTCTGTGGGCACCCAGGTTAAGGGGAGGCCAGGGGGAGGACACAGGACGCTATCACACCCCCGGAGTCTTGGTCACACCTGTCAGGCTGAGTGGCACCCCGCCCGGGGCCAGACATCCCACCAGTTTGAGCCGTTCGACAGCAGACAGGGCCCACGCTGGCCTGGGGGTCCCCGCGGGACAGCCAGACGCGCAGTCCTGCCCACGCGCTGCCCACGCTGGCCTGAGCAGCATGCGACTCAGGAGCGAGAGCAGGTTGGCTTGTGACCAGAAGGTTGCTAGTTCGATCCCCGACTCCTCCGAGCTGAGTGTCGAGGTGTCCCTGAGCGAGACACCTCACCCCTGACTGCTCCCGACCCGAGCCGGCTGTCGCCATTGCGTGGCTGACACCGCCGTCGGTGTGGATACGTGTGCGTGAAAGGTTGAATGTGATGCAACGTTGTAAAGCGCTTTGAGTGGCCGCTGGTTGGAAAAAGCGCTGTATGAATGCAGTTCGACTACCGTTTATCCTGGGGGGCCCGAAGGCCGGGCAGGGGCCCCCACGGTTCCTGACAGCATGACAGGGGCTGTGGACGGGCCAGCGAGGGGGGGAGACGGGGGGGGCGATGGGAGTGATGGTATAATATCACAGAGTTTAGGATTCTGCTGCTGGCTTGAATACGTTAACCTGAGACAGCGGGCCAAGAGGGACAGACCCACAGGGATCACCCCCCCCCCCCCCCCCCCCCCCGCCCCCCCCCCCCCCCCCGCCCCGCCCCCCCCGCGCTGGACCGGGGCCTGCCAGAGACCCAGGAAAACATGAATACTCTGTTCTGAAGCACAGCTCGGAACCAGCTCCACAGACTCTCTGGGTTAGCTGAGCAGGCCCCCGGGGGTAGCAGATGAGTTTAATGAGGGAATGGTTTAGCCTGCTCCATGGCTGCTCCCCCCCCCCCCCCCCTCTCCCCCCTCCCCCCCTCCCCCCTGCTCCGTGGTTGCTGACTCCCTCCCCCCCCCCCCCCCCCTCCCCCACGTCCCACTGCGCACCGGAATCAATCCAGCGTTTAAAACCTCCCTGATCAATAATCGATGTGGAGGAAGCGGAGGAGGGGAGGGATTGATCCCCTGTGGCTCCTCGGGTCTCTCTCAGGGCGTCTGCCCTGGCCTGGTTCATTCTTATTGAAACTCTGTGTGATGTGGTCTTCAGTCGGAGACTGAGAATGAACTGAGCTGGTCCGTGTAAAGGAGGAATGTTCAATCAAATGGATTTCTCAAAATCAATAACTTCACCCCAAAGGCAATACATAAAAAAAAGACCAATACCACTAACTTCATTTGACTAACATGATCTATAGATATATTTTGTATGTACGTTTTAGTTTATTTTCTTTTAATAATGAATGACAGACGCAATAGTTGGTGTCTGATTGGTTTCCCCCAGTGATGTGATGTTCTAATTACCCGATTAGAAGGCAAACCCCTTCATTAAACCATTTTGTCTTACGCTGGTGAAGGTATAGCATGTATCTAGTGAAGGTATAGCATGTATCTAGACCTCTGACATCATACCCTAATGAGCTAGTGAAGGTATAGCGTGTATCTAGACCTCTGACATCATACCCTAATGAGCTAGTGAAGGTATAGCATGTATCTAGACCTCTGACATCATACCCTAATGAGCTAGTGAAGGTATAGCGTGTATCTAGACGTCTGACATCATACCCTAATGAGCTAGTGAAGGTATAGCATGTATCTAGACCTCTGACATCATACCCTAATGAGCTAGTGAAGGTATAGCGTGTATCTAGACCTCTGACATCATACCCTAATGAGCTAGTGAAGGTATAGCATGTATCTGGACGTCTGACATTTGACCTTAAGGAGCGCTAGAGATGGTTCGGGGGATCAGGGGTCCCTCTGGAAGCGAGACGTTAGGCTGCTCTGAGTGAAGGCTCGGAGGCCAATCTGCTGAAGTTAAATGACTCTCAGGTAAATCCCCAGGAGCCTGGGTTGCTCTGTCCTTGGCATACCTCTTAATACTCGCTTCCTCTCCTTCTCTCTCCCTCCCTCCCGCTCCCTATCTCTCTCTGTCTCTTGCTCTCTCCCTCCCCCCCTCTCTCTCTCCCTTCCTCTCTCCTGCTCCCTCTCTCTCTCTCCCTCCCTCTCTCTGTCTCTTGCTCTCTCACTCCTTCTCTCGCACCCTCTCTCTCTAGCTCTCTATGTCTCTCGCTCTCTCCCTCCCTCTCTCACTCACTCCCTCTCTCTCTCTCTCTCTCTCTCTCTCTCTCTCTCTCTCTCTCTCTCTCTCTCTCTCTCTCTCTCTCTCTCTCTCTCTCTCTCTCTCTCTCTCTCTCCCCCCTCTCTCTCTCTCACCCTGTGTCTCTGGGTCTCTCTCCCCTCTCTCTCTCTCAGGTGGGTGTGATTCATGGAGGGTAATGACCATCCTCTCTCGTCACGCTCTTTACCTCTCGATCACGCTCTGTTGGTATTAGCCTGCCAGGAAATGGAGCTAAATTATCCCATTCAGCGGATGACTTTAAGGGCCATAGGATTTATCCCCCGTGAAAGACTGTCTTAATACGCACACACACACACACGCACACACCCACGCACACACCGACACACGCACGCCAGACACACACACACACCCATGTGCACACGCACACGTCTACCACCTAGCAGACGCATGTGGCCTCTTGATACCACATAATCATCACGGTTGTGTATTTGTGTATTCCTAACACCAAAATATTTGTTAAATCCGAAAGATGTGATGTGACATCAATTGAAAACAGCCTATGTTATTTCTACTGATGAGAACAGAACTGGAGAAGAGCCGTCTCAGAAGGTGAGGAATAGCTGAATAAATCCAGACAAAGACTTTTTGGGAAGGAGGAGGATGAAGGAACTGGTAAGGAGGTCACCCTTCCCCCATCCCATAGTAATACTCTGAGAGGCTACACCATCCAACACCTAGCAGACCCTGCACCTATCTCTGAGAGAAGCTAACGTCGTGCTACACTTGGCAGATCCTGCGTTCAACTCTGAGAGAAGCTACACCACCCAACACTCAGCAGACCCTGCATCCCATAATAAAACTCTGAGAGAAGCTACACCAACCAACACTCAGAAGACCCTGCATCCCATAATAAAACTCTGAGAGAAGCTACACCAACCAACACTCAGAAGACCCTGCATCCCATAATAAAACTCTGAGAGAAGCTACACCAACCAACACTCAGCAGACCCTGCATCCCATAATAAAACTCTGAGAGAAGCTACACCACCCAACACTCAGAAGACCCTGCATCCCATAATAAAACTCTGAGAGAAGCTACACCACCCAACACTCAGAAGACCCTGCATCCCATAATAAAACTCTGAGAGAAGCTACACCAACCAACACTCAGCAGACCCTGCATCCCATAATAAAACTCTGAGAGAAGCTACACCACCCAACACTCAGCAGACCCTGCATCCCATAATAAAACTCTGAGAGAAGCTACACCACCCAACACTCAGCAGACCCTGCATCCCATAATAAAACTCTGAGAGAAGCTACACCACCCAACACTCAGCAGACCCTGCATCCCATAATAAAACTCTGAGAGAAGCTACACCAACCCAACACTCAGCAGACCCTGCATCCCATAATAAAACTCTGAGAGAAGCTACACCAACCCACACTCAGAAGACCCTGCATCCCATAATAAATCTCTGAGAGTCGGGGCGAACCATGTAGGCATGGTCCTGAACATAGCGACCCGGGATCGAGTCCTGCCCGCGGTCATTTTTACTGCATGTCCTGCCCTCAATCTCCCTTCCTCTCTATCTATAAAAGAAGATAACGACATGCTACCCTTAGCAGACCCTGCATCCCATAATAATACTGAGAGAAGCAAACGTCATGCTACACTTAGCAGACTCTGCAACCCATAATAATAGTCTGAGAGAAGCTACCTTCATGCTACACTTAGCAGACTCTGCATCCCATAATAATAGTCTGAGAGAAGCTAATGTTGTGCTACACTTCAGCAGAACCTGCTCCTCAGCCTCTCCACGCGTCCTCGTCAGAGCATCTCCTCCAGAGGCCTCCTGAGCACAGGAGGAGAAGAGGAGGAGGAGGAGGAAGAGGAGGAGGAGGAGGAGGAGGAGGTTAACCTGAAACACCACGTCCACCAGGAGGAGGAAGTGGAGGAGGAGGAGGAGGAGGCGGAGGAGGTTAAACTGAAACACCACGTCCACAAGGAGGAGGAAGAGGAGGCTAGCCTGAAACATCACGTCCATCAGGAGGAGGAGGCCGTTAACCTGAGGTATCAGGTCCAGCAGGAGGAGGAGGAGGGGAAGGAGGAGGAGCAGGCCGTTAACCTGAGGTATCACGTCCATCAGGAGGAGGAGGAGGAGGAGGAGAAGGAAGTTAACCTGAGGTATCAGGTCCATCAGGAGGAGAAGGAGGAGGAGCAGGCCATTAACCTGAGGCATCACGTCCATCTGGAGGAGAAGGCGTTAACCTGAGGCATCAGGTCGATCAGGGGTCTGGAGGGAGGAGGCCCAGGCCCTGTGCCTGAGGGTTCTTATATCTTCAGTGATATTTCAACTGCCTTCATAATGGGAATTGCTTCTCAACGCTCCTCAGGAAATGGAGACGTATCTTCAAGGATGAGTGCGAGAAGCAGCCGCTAAGACGGATCACGCAGAGCAGATGAGAGGAGCTCTCAACTCCTTTGGTTTCCCTGTTGAAATGTGAGGAGGAGAAAAGAGCTGCTGCTCTAAAGTGATGCCTAGTGGGCACCAGAGCTAAGACGAACATCCAGCCTGTTTAACTTCTACACGCAGATACACAGACACACACACATGCCTGTTTACGCACACACACACACACACACACACACAAACATACGTGTAGGCAACCCTAACCCCAACACACATACATACAAACACACACACGTGTGTACAAACACACACACACACACACACACACACACACAGATACACACACATGCACACACACACACACACACACACACACAGATACACAAACACACGCACACACAAACACACATGTTTTACACACACAAACACATGCACACGCATGTTTACGCACACACACAGATATGTGTGCGTTCACAAAAACAAACACACACACACACTCCCGCACGGTAAGGCAGGTAGGATTAGGTGTAGATGTGTGTGTGTGTTTATAGCCCACAGTGAACAAAGACACGCCCGCTTTGTTCTGCTGGGGAAGAGGAGGCTGGAGTTGGAAGATGCAAAGACACACTTTTCCTGGACATAATCCTGCTCCAGGTTTCCCTGATTCAGTCAGCAGTTCCCCTGAGTCAGGCTTATTCACAGTTTGCTAGCATCATCAACAAATATTAAGCACACTGATTTTGTTGAATGTATGATATATTTCTACCAGGCTGTGTACTGTGACTGTGGCTGGGAAGGCTGTGGGATGACAACCAGACAACAGATGGAAGGAAAATAACCCTTGAGCACGTTCACTGACACTGAAAATATTGTTTCTTAATGTCAACATAGTATTTTGCAAATGCTATTCTGTAAATCTGTGGTTTCCACAGCGCCACAGCTACAGCTACGGTGGCGTGCAGCTGGCTGTGATTGATTGCTGGCCTGCTGTTATTGCAACAAGCAGCAGAGTCAAACCATCAAAGTCCTTTATCAGCCCAGATCTTCGCCCTTTATCCTTGCCGCAGTTCATTCCCAGCAGAGGTTCAATCCGCGTCGCTCCTCTATCACCACGTCGAGTCATGCTCTGGAGAACCTCTGAGTTGTGAGATCACGGATCTCGACTGCAGACTGGATGCTGATTGGATCTCGTTTGGATGAGGAGATCCGTCCATGACCTGAATTGGAGAGCTACTGTACTGTACTGTTTCACATCTGCCTGATGCTGTATGAAGTGAATTCCATTAGCCTACATGTGGCAGTCACAACAAGAGATCAGGTTCTCCTCCTCCGCGAGACAGCAGGGCTGCAAGAGCTGCCCAGGCTGTGCATGGATTAAATATTAATGGCCTTTTTTTGTCGGATGATCCGAAATGGGAAGGGTAAAACTGAAATGCTGTGAAAATGTTGGGCAGAGAGGAATAAGAACGAAGGGATAAAATGTATTAAGGACTGTTTCACTTCAATAACAACAGGGCACTGCCGATTCACTTCCACATTTTAATCAAATGCCTTTTTTCCCCCAGAAAACTTCCACAAACTATTTATATTTATTTGCTTATATCGGTTCTAATGAATGGTTTGGGCAAGTATTTCAATTTTCTTCGCAGCCGTAAAACAAATCAAGCAAAGCGCCTCTTCGACAGACCCAAATGGAAGTCGGTCCCTCAGGGCTTCTGCTAAATTGCTTTGCTCAGGAGCAATTATAAAAAGATCTGTTGATGTTTGCTGTTAAGTGGCTTTGATTGGCTGTGGAGTGCCAAGCAATAATTTGAAGCCTAACACAAAGTGACGTGTTTCACAGAGGTCAGGACCTCATCTTCTCCGTGGCTATGAAAGACGGCTTGCAGTGGGAGTCTATGTGCTCGAGGCTAACCTCGCCTCTGAGGAACCCGGAGTCTCAGCGCTTTGTGATGCTAGGAAATAGCTTCAGAGCTACTTGAGATGCTAGTGAAAAGCTTTAGAACAACTTGTGATGCTAGTAAATAGCTTTAGAACGGCTTGTGATGCTGTGTGATGTGAGGCTTTGTGAAACATGGTGTGGATTCACGGAGATGACCTCAAACCAAACCTCAGACTGTAGTCATTGCAGTCCACCTCCCCTGAGAAAACACCCAACCCTGTTCCTTGTAGCATTGTCTTGGGGTGGGACAGTGCAGTGGCTTTGGTGTTTGAATCCAAGACAAAAGCTGTTGGGTTCTATGCCCCATTGGCAGAGCCTACCACATGAGGCCTTACAGCTGACTGATTTTCTTCGAAAAGGATAATCTGTTTAAAGGTGCATTGTGCAGATTTGAGTGGCTTCTCGCGGGCACGACTTGGCAGAAGTGGATATACATAAGTATATTTAAATTAGTTTGTATTTATTTTATAATGCTGATCCGATGTCCCGGCATTCATATCGCCCGAAAATGCAGAATATTTATCAGTTAATACGTTTATCAGTTTGTTGGATTCTACAACCTCATCACACTGCCCCTTTAAATCCTTCTGGATCAAGTGAACAGTCTGCTAAAAAAGCTGCGGTGTCTTGACATGTTTTAATGATTTAATGAATGGCATTGACGACGAAGATAACAGACTTGTAAGCAGGATATAAACAATGAAGTGGGGATATGGGCACTAAGGAAGAGTTACACGGCAACCTGTATGGATATTTTGTCGAATGAGGTTTGTTTCTCACAATTTCACGCACAAATTACTTTTGCTCACAGCCCTTGAATACTGCTCTGCTCCTCATTCAGAATCTTGGTACAGCAGTTAACGGAGTCTACTCCAGGCAAATCTGCACTTGTCAGACTCCTACAATTACTGTGTGTTGAATGAATCAGCGTCTGCCTAATCGCAAATTAGTGCTTGACATTTAGGACCTTTCTTCTCCTCCAATTCTGGTATCTTTGCCTTATTACGAACATGTAATTAGTTGTAGATGACTCGAAATAAACCCGTTTAATACGGTCCTCTTTCGAGCGCAGGTTTAATAAAAATGCCAGACTCAACTCCTACAGCTGTCTGATGATGTATTAGGACCTCCCACTGCAGTCACTGGGCTGTGAAGCAGGTCTTATAATATGACCAATCAAGGAGTAAAGTTAGGATTACAGCTCAGTAATTCTCCAGGTGACTCCATCAGGGAGACAGCTTTACGGCCTGCTGCTGTAGGGAACGGGAGAGGAGATGGGGGAGAAGATTCTCAAGGATGGTTTAAAAACCTCTCAGCCTTTGGGCAAACGACAGGGGTTAGGCTGACATGACACTTTGTGTGTGTGTGTGTGTGTGTGTGTGTTTGCGTTTGTGTGTCTGTGTGCGTCTAACGTGCGTTATACCAGCCATTCCATTAACTACATCACACATACAGAGGGATAAATATCATTTATGACCAGTGTCTGGGAGTGCTTATTTGAGCACACACACACACACACACAGACACACACACACACACACACACACACACACACACACACACACACACACACACACACACACACACACACACACACACACACACACACACGCACAGACTCCTGATGGGTCCAACCCCAGCAGTCAGCTTTTTTCCGTCTCCCCTCACCTGGGGAGGTGCCAGCGGCTGGGGGGGTGGGATGGTGACATGAGACTGAGCTAAAGGTGGAGGGAGAGGCATCTGCTCTGAGATTAGCCCAGGACTCTATCAAGCTGTTGCACATTAGCAGCTCATCACGTCCGCCACGGTAACCCATACGCCTCTCTGAAGCAACGTGTTTGGGAACAAGATGTAATGAGATATTTTAGATAATGTGGGGTTTGCGTCGGTGAAGGAAATAGCTTTCGTAGTGCGGCGCATTATGCTAAGCCACAAATCATCTACTGCACTATCAGCATATAACCACGTCTTATGGCTCTGCGTGCCGGCGTGTGTGTGTGTGTGTGTGTGTGTGTTTGTGGATGTGTGTGTGTCTGTATGTGGGTGTGTCTGTGTGTGTGTTTCTGTGTGTGTGTGTGTGTGTGTTTCTGTGTGTGTGTGTGTGGATGTGTGCGTGTGTGTTGGTGTGTCGGGGTGTGTGCGTGTGTGGGTGTGTATGTGTGGGTGCGTGCATGCGTGCGTGTGTGTATCTGCATCAGCAGTAGATGTTCTTCTAACGGTGATTGCATGCAGGTGCGGTTGATTCGCGGTGTCAGATGTTGCCTGACAACGGGGGGCGGAGCGGTCCACAGTGGGGAGGAAGGGGGAGGGGGGGGGGCACAACAGGAAGGAGCCGTGTGATGTGAGATTTAATAACCCCGAGGATGTGCTGCAACTCCTTTCCTGGTAAGAGGGAGCTGTTGCCATGGCAACCAGCAGGTACCACAGGTCAACGGGAGGAAATATGATTTAGCGCGGCCAGTCGCAAAGGTCAGCAAACACAGGGCGACCGTGGAACCCACGGTCCGGCTAGAACCCAAACAGAACCACATAACAGAACCACTGAACAGAACCACAACAGAACCACAGAACAGAACCACACAGCAGAATCACAAAACAGAACCACACAAGAGAACCACAGAACAGAACCACACAAGAGAACCACAGAACAGAACCAGAACAGAACCACCGAACAGAACCACAGAACAGAACCACAACAGAACCACAGAACAGAACATAACCACAACAGAGCCACAGAACAGAACCATAAAACAGAACAGAACCGCAACAGAACCACAGAACAACATAACAGAGCCACAAAACAAAAGAACAACAGAACAGAACCACAGAACAACAGAACCATAGAGTAACGAAAAACTAGAACTACAGAACACAACTTGTTCCCCAAGAGGTTTCAGTTGGTCTCCTGAAAACGGTGAACCAAACCGTACATATTGTTAGAAAATATACATATTTATAATCTATTATTAATATACATATATCCAAACAAGTATGTGTGATGAAATATACATATACACATACAATAAAATATGAATAGGCTATCTTTCTTTTTATCTTTTTCTTTTCTTGTTTATCTTTTTTTACCTAATGTAGAAACAATTTGTTGTCATCATATTGCCAGACAATTTTGTAGCCGTAAGTTTTGCTTATTCTAGCCCATAGTACACAGCCGAGTTCCAAGTGCGGGTGTGGTGACGTATATCAGATGCGTCGAGAGCAGCGAAGAGCTGTAGTTCACAAAGCGGCCTCACATAAAACCTAAAATTATCAAAGTTCTTCACGAACATTTTTAGTTTTCTTTGCATGAAAAATTATCATTTAAATCCACAAACAACATATGTGTAATCCAGGGCATATAAAGACTGGGACCAGAAAATAATTATTTTCTCTCCATTGACACCCATTCATATTTTTCGATCTCATAGGTCCCATGAGCTCTACCGGAAAGGGCGTGACTTCCCACTCTATAGCGCTAAAACATCAGAATGCAAAAGGAGATTTTCTGTTACTCCACCATATTGAGAGGACTCAGCAGAGTTAATTCCTGAATCAACATAAATACATCAGAACCCAGGCTAGAGAGACCTTTGTTTTGCCCCGTCTGGCTTTAGAATACACTGTTGAACACAACATCTTCCCATAATGACAAATCATTTTCACGATTAATTACTAAACAATGACCAAAAAACCTTTGTAACAGAATAACTATCGCTCCAGTGCGCCTATAGACCGGTATCATTTATTATTCATACAGAGTTGGTTTAGTTTTTACAGTTGGCCTCCTCTCTCGAGATCTCTCAATATGGCGGAGTACCGCCAAAATTCCCATGATGCCTCCCCATTCACAAGCACTATTTAAAATTCAACGAAGGTGTGTTAACTCTTATATAGGGCTTGTACTGGGGTTTTCATGGCTGTGTTGGTGAGCCTACAGCTCACCAACACAGCCATGAACTACAATATATTACCAGTCAGCATAACATATCCCAACATTCCTTCACCAAGGACCCACTTCACCCTTTCCTCCGGGGGGGCGGAACTTCCTGCCCGTCGCGGTGAACATTCGGCGGACGACGTCGTGGGCGCCGTCTCGCGCACCACCGTCTGTGACACGCGCGCGTTTAAATCCAGCCGCCTCTCGCCTCGAGGCAGCTGCTGATTACAGGGCACGCGCCCGGGCTGGAGTCTGTCGGGCTCGAGCATCGCGCGCTGTAGCGAGCCAGCGCGCGTGTGCGTTAGTGAGCCGTCTGCGCTCTGATCCACCGGACGCCGTTAACGGAGACCGGGCTGCGGGCACCACGACCGGGAATTCCAAACTATCTGCAATAAGTGTTATTTATTTTTAAAGCACATTTTGTCGTCCTTTATGAGGTGTTTGTTTTAGATTTATAAACCCTCCGCGTGTCCCGGAGCTGCGCACGGTGCACGCACGGGTCAGACCCCTCAGGCTGCGTCCCGGTACCGGGTACCGGCACGGAGGATAACGGCACGGAGGATCCCGCGATGGAGAGGTGAGATCCGATCAGAGTCCGTCTGATACGCAGGGCTGTAACTGGTTTAGAACATGTAATAGTGTTGTAGTTCATTGGAAAACAATGGACAAGGATCTCAGTGTGATGAGCGTTAGAACCGAATTCCGTTAACCGCCAGTAACATAGTGCGCTGTTCTTAAGACGAGCACAGATGAACAAAGATATGAACCCAGGGGCTCTTTCTTCCAACATCAGCCTGTTCTAGAGGAGTAGTGCTGATGGTTCGGACAAAAGAGCGGATCAGAATCCTTTAGAACTGGTTTATATCAATTCAATCCGCGACCTCAACCAGGACGAGGTGGATCGATATTCCTACAGTGGTCTGTCTGTATGTGTGGGTGGGATCGATTGGATCAATATAATGCAAGGACGCTGTGCTCTATCGGGTTTAAAGGGGTAACATTGCTTTAAAAACCATGAACCAAAACGGCGCAAAATTATAAAAGAAATGCAAAAGAATGAGCTATTAATGTGCAGATTGTATAGGAGCGTTATAATTATTATCGATAGATATATTTGTAATTATCTGATGGTGATAACAACTAACTAGTGAATCAAATGCAAAATTATAGGGAAAATGTTGCCTTGACCTTTCACAGAGCTTGCAATTAATTTGCTAGTGAACTTCTGCACATTCTGCAGTTCTGAAATGATTCCTGCGTTAACATTCAGTGCTATAGTTGATACCATCTATAGTGTTTACCGTCTATAGTGTGTAACATCTAAAGCAAACGGCAGTGTCACACAGCAGCAACGTGTGCAGCCGAACACGTTGTGGCGCAGCTCAAGGGTTCCCTCCATCCTATTCAGGAGGAGCCCTTGAGGACATGGGCAGATGTCTTCACCAGACCCAGGAGGTGGGAGGCACAAAGACACACAATCCTCTGTGTCTGAGACGATTCAGGCTCTGTATGGAGGCGACTCTGTATTGTCTTGGGTCACCTCTGGTGCCTCATGGTTCCAGCTGTTACATCGTAGCAGTCAGACAGCAGACCTGACTGGAAGGCTTTGAGACCTGTTTGACCCCCCCCCCCCCCTGTGTTGGCGCTTGAAGCTGTGTTGAAGCGCTAAGCTCCGTTGAATCTGGTTTGAAGCTGTGTTGAAGCTGTGTTGGAGCTGTGTTGGAGCTGCGCCTCCCATATTCAATAAGAGCGTGCGCATTACTCCGTCTGTTGTTTGTTTAGCCTTGATATAATAGGCGTGTGAGCATTAGCATGGAGCTAATCTGTGAGGCAGTGACGTGAATGAGGGTTCAGGAAGGAGACAGGCCCCCCCCCCATCCTTATGTCCTCTCATGATGAATCAACTTGGCATCAGTCAGGAGTCGTGAGAACCAGCCAACACAAAGGCACGTCTTGGGTGTGTGGGTATGTGTGTGTGTGTGTGTGTGTGTGTGTGTGTGTGTGTGTGTGTGTGTGTGTGTGTGTGTGTGTGTGTGTGTGTGTGTGTGTGTGTGTGTGTGTTTGAGAGAGAGTGTGCGTATGGGAGTGTGTTTGTGTGTATGGGAGGGACTCTGTGTGTGTGTGTGCGAGAAAGTACATGTGTGTGTGTGTGTGTGTGTGTGTGAGAGAGAGAGAGAGTGAGTGTTTGTGTGAGAAATTGTGTGTGTGTTTGAGAGATAGTTCATCTGTGTGTGGTTGAGAGATAGTTTGTGTGTGTGTGTGTGTGTGTGTGTGTGTGTGTGTGTGTGTGTGTGTGTGTGTGTGTGTGTGTGTGTGTGTGTGTGTGTGTGTGTGTGTAAGAAAGTGCATGTGTGTGTGTTTGTGGGTATGTGAGAGAGTTTGTCTGTGTGTGTGTGTGTGTGTGTGTGTGTGTGTGTGTGTGTGTGTGTGTGTGTGTTTGTGTGTGTTTGTGTGTGTGTGTATGTGTGTGTGTATGTGTGTGTGTGTGTGTGTGTTTGTAAGGGAGTGCATGTGTGTGTGTGTGTGTGTGTGTGTGTGTGTGTGAGTGTGTGTGACAGTGTGTGTGTGTGTGTGTGTGTTTGTAAGGGAGTGCATCTGTGTGTGTGAGAGTGTGTGTGTGTGCGAGCATGTGTGTGAGTGTGTGTGTGTGTGAGGGCCACAGAGGGGGTCTGGCCCTCTCTCTGCAGTGTGTGTGGTGTTGGGGTCCCGGAGCACTGAGGCGTGGAGACATGGCAGCCGTGTGACCTTCTGCTATTGTGATCCAGAGCTGAGGAGCGGAGACACAGTTCAAGACATCACAGGGTTGGTGAAGACCCCCACTGACAGTCAGCTGCTGTCTACTGCCGTCAGCTCAGCAGTGGAGGTCTGTCTGGGACGGAGACCCCTCAACTCAGCAGTGGAGGTCTGGCGGGGACGAAGACCCCTCAACTCAGCGGTGGAGGTCTGGCGGGGACGAAGACCCCTCAACTCAGCGGTGGAGGTCTGGCGGGGACGAAGACCCCTCAACTCAGCGGTGGAGGTCTGGCGGGGACGAGGACTCTGGTGGTGTTGTTGGAGACGCTGGAGAACAGGACTCTGTTGTGACGGTACCGTTTAGGAGACACAGGATATCAAGAGCTTCGTTAGCGTCGGGATTCAGACTGAGGCGAAGCAGACAGGCCGTGACGGCACCGGGGAAAGCATGGGAATGGTGATGGAACTAGTACCGGCTCTCTCAAAACACCTCTGCTACCACTGTAGCTCTGTACACCAATGAACAATGTCCTGATTCCACTTCACTCATCAAAGAATAAAATCACAATTATAAATAATGATTCACATTTGGACAGTTCAATTGGAACTTGCACAGCTTTCCTCCATGACTTCCATGAAAACTGGTTTTATCTGCAGTGACTGCAGCACTCACCACTGCGGATCACTGTGATTGATCCACCCTCCCATGCCAACATATCGCCTTTTTCTCCTCCCTATGATGAGGGCAGATCGCAGGGACATAATGAGGCCAAAGGGGGGAGGGGGAACATGAAAGATGGAGGGGGGAAAAAATGTGTCAGCATCCATCTGAGTTCCACTGGGAGTACCATGGTGCTGTTAAACTCTAGTTATCCCCGTCTGAACGCCCAGTGAAGCATCGCTGCAGCGCAGGCAGCGAGACAATCAGCCCAGGAGGACTTTGAAAGTTTAATGAGGCAACATTAAACATTCTCTGCGCACGCCGCACATTTTCATAAGCCCAATTATTCGGCATCGTCCGAGAGTGCGAGAGGCCGTGTTGTGATTGGAGCCTCACGACCCTTCGCTCTACGGTTCTGATCGCACCGTTCATGGACCCATGTCCTGGACATGTGTTCCTGGACGTGTTCGTTGACGTGTTCTTTGGCATGTTCCTGAACGAGTTCCTTGACGTGTTCATTGACGGGTTCCAGGACATGTGTTCCTGAACATGTTTGTTGACGTTTTCATTGACGTGTTCCTTGACGTGTTCCCTGATGTGTTCCTTGACGTGTGCCTTGACACGTGTTCCAGGACGTGTTCCTTGACACGTGTTCCTTGACATGTGTTCCTCGGCGTGTTCCTTGACGTGTTCCTTGACACTTGTCCTAGACAGGTTTTCCTTGATGTGTTTCTTGACATGGGTTCAGGACATGTGTCCTGGAACACACTTCCTGACCAGGTGTTCCAGGATAGGGGTTCCTTGACACGTGTTCTAGAACATGTGTTCCTTGAAATGTGTTCCTTGACACGTTTTCCAGGACATGTGCTCCAGGACATGTGTTCCAGGACATGTTTTCCTTGACATCTGTTCCAGGACATGTTTTCCTTGACACGTTTTCCAGGACATGTGTTCCAGGACACGTGTTCCAGGACATGTTCTCCAGGACATGGGTTCCAGGACACGTGTTCCAGGTGTGTGTTCCTCGACATGTGTCCAGTACGCGTCCACCCGTCCTCTGGTCCCCACACAGCTGCAGGAAAACCCTTGTGTGATGAGGAGGTAGTCGCCTTGCATACTAATGGCTCCGGAACAGGGTGTCTCTCAGACGGGGACAGGGAGGCCAGCGGGCGCCCCTACTCTGCCCTGCCTCAGCAGCACCGCGGGGGTTGGTGGGGTGGGGGCGGTGGGGTGTGGTGTGGTGTGGCGCCATGGCGGTTGCCATGGCGTCCGGAGGGGCGAGGCGCCCATATAGGTCGATGGCCGCGCTGGTTCTCGTGTTGTTGCGTGTGTAAGTGAAACGGGAGTGATGGGCGGTATGGCCGTCGCTATGGTTACGGCATGGATGCAAGCCCGTCGTGTGCCTGCTGATTCGGAAACACAGAGCTGTACATTTCACGAGCCAGAGGTTCTGCAAGGTTCTGCGATGTATCATGAGGTATCCAACGAGCAAGGTTCCTCCTCCAAGGTCTCGTTAGGCATCAGATGCACATGTGGGAGGTGCAAATAAATGACTTACATTTATTTGTAAAAGGTTTCCAAAAAACATGCCAACAATAAATTTGCACAATTAGGCAAACATGTGTACATTATAAGAAGCGTTATAGGAGATGCATTTGACATGTTAACAATTTCATAACGTTTCTAAGTAATCACTAAATTGTGCTGAATAGTGTCTTTGTTCAGAGGAGGCAGGCAGGAAGTGCCCGGCGCTGGGACTCCGTTCTCTGTTCTCTCACGTTGATTAGCGTCTGGGTCCTGTGTGCGTGGAAACAGAGCCTCGTAACTTAGTTTACGCCGCTGTGGCATTGAACAGACGGAGATAATCACGTCATTCTGTCACGTCTCGCCCCATAGATCCTCCTCTCCCTCTAAAACTCCGTCCTCCTCTGGGGGTTCATGGAGACGCCGGTAATGATGATGTAGGGCTCGTAATGCAGGGTGCATTATGGGATGTCTTCTTATAGGGCTGGTACAGCAGGGTGCATTTTGGGATGTGTTCTTATAGGGCTCGTACAGCAGGGTGCATTATGGGATGTGTTCTTATAGGGCTCGTACAGCAGGGTGCATTATGGGATGTCTTCTTATAGGGCTCGTACAGCAGGGTGCATTATGGGATGTCTTCTTATAGTGCTCGTACAGCGGAAGGCATTATGGGATGTGTTGTTATAGGCCTCGTACATCAGAGTGCATTATGGGATGTGTTGTTATAGGGCTCGTACATCAGAGTGCATTGTGGGATGTGTGGTTGGTGATACTCCACCATTTCGAGAAACCTCAAGAGAGTTGTTGTGTTGTAATGTCCATTAATAAACGTAGATGCATCGTATCCTAGGCTAATCGAAACGCTGCCACGTCTCGCATGAAAAATACTGTGGTGGTTTCAATACAACATTGTCCCCCCCCCCATAATGACTCTAACAAAATACTATTATACCATTTCCATTGTTCTGCTCCTATACTTCGTAAATGGAGGTGGTCACAATTCACAAACCCTATAGAACTATAGGTTATGGACGCTGTGTGTGTGTGTGTGTGTGTGTGTGTGTGTGTGTGTGTGTGTGTGTGTGTGTGTGTGTGTGTGTGTGTGTGTGTGTGTGTGCGTGTGTGTGTGTGTCATTTCTGGAGTGTGGGTGTGTGTTTGTGTGTGAGTGAGGGTGTATGTGTGTGCGTGGAGCATACGGGCCTGTGTCTGTGGTGTGTGTGTGTGTGTGTGTGTGTGTGTGTGTGTGTGTGTGTGTGTGTGTGTATGGACCTGTGTGGCGGTGTGTGTTGATGAAACACTGAAAGATGGAGCAGGCAGAGTGGCTCCATCTCATTGGTCGGATGCTGCACCAGATGGATAGGGTAGAGGTCTTTGGGAGTGTGTGTGAATGTTGGTTGTGGTCCTCTTCAGAGGTGTGTGTCAGCGCTCTGTCGGCTACAACACCACAGGCGTCCTTTAGTGCATCTTCTTTAAGAGCAGGTATTACATTCTCCCATAAAATCGATTGAACCTACTAAATTGGGCTCTGTGCTTTCTGCTGTCCCCAGCAAGAGCTTAGAGGAGATTCTCCCGATACAGCTGCCCAGGACGCAACGCATGTGGCCCCCTTTCGCAGCAAGAAGGGAATTCATTTCACACATCATTTTCCACTGTCGGGTCACAGAGAACTCCGCAATTTCACACAAATCCGTCCCAAACAAAGGAGCAGCTCGTATCTCCCCTCTCGCGTCTGGATCGTGATGAGGTGGATTATGATTATCAACGGAAGGACGATTGAATAGTTTGCTCCCCTACCCCTCTTTCTATTGCTTGTCTATTGAGTGTCATACTTTTGTTTCATATCTATTCATGAGAGCTACAAATAGGGTTGGACCCTGCTCTATCAGTGGCGGTTAAAGCTGGGTTACGTAAGATTTGAGAGGTTTAAAGAGAGAGTTCATAACAAAGCCGGTGAGATTTGAAAATAAACAAACCAAAAAATTGTCTCTCCCTCCGTCCCTCCTTTACTATGTTTCTCTGCCATTGAGAAGTGTTGCCTTCAGGTGAGCGAGGTACCAATCAGAGAAGAGATGCCCTGATTGGTCAGCAATGAGCCGGGAGTGGTCTGCAATCTAGATGTCGTCGTGCAGAGCCAGGCGCAGTCGACCAGAGAAGATATTCTCCCGGAGCCTCTCTCTCACTTGCAGCTGACAGACGACTCCTAACAAATTAACACTCAAATTAAAGCTCTTAAATCTTACCTACAGCACCTTTAACTATGCGGCTGTCAGGATTTAGCTGCTCTCTTATCTAGCTGGAGCGACACGGTTGTGCAGTGGGAGACACTGGGTACCTGTTGTGTTTTCTGTGGAGGTCTGCCATTTGTTTAGTTTTGTTATTTCTTATTTACTTAGTTAAGTTATTGATAAACGTCTGAGGCTCGGCAGCCCAATGGTGTAGTGCCTCTTTAAGAGAACAGTGTGCTGTGGGTCCATGTGACCGGTGTTCCCCAATAAAAAGGTGGCGCAAGAGTTGTATTATTGGTACATAACTTTGACCCGGTGTGCAGCCACTTGGTAAGCTCCCTTAAATTCTTGTCTTCTTGTCTGCTTTTATGTTGTCTAATGATTTCGCAATAGCGCTTTGCTCCGGTAGATCCCAGTACGTTGCTAATAGCCAAAGTTAAAACGATATAAACATTTCAAATACATAAATCCATTTGGACTTGTAACGTCGCTGTCCCATCCGTGTCCATCCATGTTTGTATTTATTTTGTTTTATGAACGTCGATTAAATGAATCGCAGGGACCGGCATTTGTGCTGTACTTCCTGGGTTGGATTATGATTATCAACGGAAGGACGATTGAATAGTTTGCTCCGTTACCCCTCTTTCTATTGCTTGTCTATTGAGTGTCATACTTTTGTTTCATATCTATTCATGAGAGCTACAAAAAAAAATAAGCAAAGGGAAAGTAGCTGCTTTCCCTTTGTTGAAAAATAAACAAACAAAAGTGGAATACCGAGTAATATTCTTTGTACACCGGGTTACCCCTTCCGTGGGGAGAAAACGGAACAGTACCCATGGAATCCTTTCTGTGGACTGGTTCTATGTGGACTGCTTCTGTGTTCCCCCTGTGCTTGCTGTTGTGGTAGCCTCCCACAGGCACCTTGACATAACTGGCGACGTGTGTGTGTGTGTGTGTGTGTGTGTGTGTGTGTGTGTGTGTGTGTGTGTGTGTGTGTGTGTGTGTGTGTGTGTGTGTGTGTGTGTGTGTGTGTGTGTGTGTGTGTGTGTGTGGTTCAGGGTGTTCCCCCTGGCCTTATGCCCCCGCTAGCTACAATTAAAGGTGAGGAAGATGCATGGATGAACAGATGATAGAATATACTGTAAGGGTTACGCCTCAGGGTTGTGTGTGTGTGTGTGTGTGTGTGTGTGTGTGTGTGTGTGTGTGTGTGTGTGTGTGTGTGTGTGTGTGTGTGTGTGTGTGTGTCCTCTCACTGGTTCCACAGCGTGCCCAGGCGACTGGCATCCAGACAACACTGCCAGGCCCACGGGCCGGGGAGTGGCTGGTGTCCTTTGGACGGCGCTCTGCTGGGGCGTTGTTGTAATGTGGATAATAAACTCTCCACATGGAACGTGTCCGCCAGGAAACATGAAGCAGCTTAGGGCAGAGTGCGGAATTGCAAAAACGCTCCAGTTGAGCTGCCGGTGTTAATGAAAAAAACGCCCATATGTGCGCAGTACACATCTCCTTTGGGGGTCTGGAAGGTAACACACAGACACACACACACGAAACACACACCGACACACACACACACCGACAAACACACCGACACACACACACACACACACACACACACACACACACACACACGGAGGCAGCCCCCCCCGTGGTGCCACTGAAACCTTGCAGCAGGTGTTTGGGTATCACGGCCTCAGCAGGGTGGCGGTGATTCTGCTCACCTGTCGGTTCGGATCTGCGATGAGGGTGTCCAAACCCGCGGCGGTCCGGAACCATGGGGGGGGGGGAACCGATAGCAGAACGACCCTTCTAGAGAACATCACAACCATATCATCACACCTTCTCTGGCGTACATGAGAACCATGCTGTTAGGACAGCCGTGTATTACGACGAGACGCTAAGAGGTTCCCTTTCAGTGGCCCTGTCTCGCCGTTCTGGGACTGTGAGTTTCACCAGAGAGGTTCCCGCAAACCCTAGCTAACGTGAAGGAATCAGTCAGACTGAAGATTGAAGATGCTCTCGTGTTGAACCGACAGCAGGAAGTGTAGGAGTCCTACTGGAGCCAACACGAGCATCTCGTCCTACTGGAAAAAACACATCTCGTCCTACTGGAGCCAACACGAGCATCTCGTCCTACTGGAAAAAACACATCTCGTCCTACTGGAGCCAACACGAGCATCTCGTCCTACTGGAAAAAACACATCTCGTCCTACTGGAGCCAACACGAGCATCTCGTCCTACGGGAGCCAACACGAGCATCTCGTCCTACTGGAGCCAACACGAGCATCTCGTCCTACTGGAGCCAACACGAGCATCTCGTCCTACTGGAGCCAACACGAGCATCTCGCCCGGGCTTCCTGGGAACGACGCAACGTTCCTTGTGTTTA
Organism: Gadus macrocephalus; assembly: GCF_031168955.1. NCBI lineage: Eukaryota > Metazoa > Chordata > Actinopteri > Gadiformes > Gadidae > Gadus > Gadus macrocephalus. The sequence continues at coordinate 4,544,886 of NC_082394.1, forward strand.
TTTATAAAGCCGGCCTTTAGAACCTGGAGCTTGTACGAACGGTGTGCGTGTTTCAGTCTGAGCCCCGCAGTGCTCCCCGCAAGTTGGGGGGGGGGGGGGGGGGAGCAACGGGGGGGAACTCCAAAGAAATGGGTTTATCATATCAGAGCTCCAGAGAAAATTATGGAAAGAAAAAAACATTCTCAACCATGCCCTGGCTTTCCCCGACAAGGGAACGCACACACTAAGGCAAACACTAAGACACAGACACATTCGCACACACACACACACACACACACATTCGCAGAAAACACACACAAAGTTGCATGCACACACAAACATATTCACACATTCACACACACTTATACTGTACACACACTGTACACACACTGTATACACACACACGCACACACACACACACACACACACACACACACACACACAATGAGTTATTCAAATACCGTGTGTTAAGGGAATAAATGTGCATTTTTATGAGTTGCGACTGGAGGCTAAGCCATTGTGTTGTTTACCGTTGTACAGAGCCTTCTCTCTCTCTCACCCTCTCCCCCTCTCCCTCTCCCCCTCCCCCATGCTGTGCTGGAGTATTAATCAGAGAGATGGTGGATTATTATTTCCTCGAGGCTCTGTGCAACTGCCATCATCCAGCTCAAAGAGACTGCCGCACCTTTCCACAAAAGGACAGGTGTCCTTTTAATAACGAACCAGGCACACACAAAACAGCCTGAATGCAGAGTTTCACTTTGAAATCAATTGAATTGATTTATTCCCTCTGAGCGCTTCGCATGGCAGGCAGATAAATCAGGTGGTTTGCAGAAAGGGAGAGACAGACGGGCTGCTGTTTGAACGCTGAAGGAGCTGTCACTGGTTTAAAGCAGGGCAGTCCCACACCGACCTAGAGGGGTACGGAGGAGAGGACAGGTGTGTGTGTGTGTGTGTGTGGGGGGGGTCCCCTCTGGCCCCCATGCCATCCGTCTCTGGGGCAGGACGGGGGAACAGGGCAGAGGTGCCCTGGCAGTGGCACCGCTCCGAGAGACGCTGTGTCCTCGTTCCGGGAGAGTCTGGAGTGGTTCGGCAGGCGGCGCGTCTGTGATGGATTATGCGCCAACGACGTGTAAATCAAGTGTAAATCAATCATCACTTTTGTTTTAGTATGATTTTCTGGGCACGATTCGTGGAGTCTTACGGCGGTACTTTTTTTGCGCACAAGCCAACGTCGGTGGATAATCGAATATGCCTTTTAGTAGTAGGAGTTGAGCGGCTGAGTTATTAGGCGACTGAAGAGCATCGCATTGTGCTTGGTGTTGGGTGGATAATGAGGTCACATAAACAAGTTGTTTATGTGGGAGGTTTGGCTCATTAGCTCCGCCGTCAAGAATCAATACAAAGAAAGCGTTGCCTGCTCGACTTTGGTGTCTTTTGTTCGTCTTTGTCAACCCCCTCCTCCACCACCGCTCAGATCACTCCTGACACTTTCAAACATTCAACATCATTAAAAAGTTAGCGTCGTTCTACATCGGTCGCCGTACTGCGGTGCCCTGGAACCGGCGAGCGGTCGTTAACGACGACGAGCACGTAGTCCTCGACGTCTTCATTGATTGTGCCGGTTGGGTTACGGGCTCGGAGCCAGGGCTCCACTCTGAGCCAGCCAATCTCAGCAGGGCCTGAGCCGGTATGCAGATGATCCACCCTCGCCCTCCCAGACTGGAAAAACAAACATCCCAGAGGAGCTCGGTGTGCAATACATCAGAGACGCACACCAGCACCCGAGAAGCTGAGGCAAAGAACCATCAACATCAAAACATGTGCATCACTCGTATCTGCGTACTCCCACTGATAGATGGGCTGAGGAACATGATGAAGTCTTATGTTTGTAGTGCGGTGATTTATGCTATTTGATGTTATGTTCTTTAGAGCCTTCCTCTGACAGATTCCGTTGCAGGATTATTTTAGTAGATTTTCTTAAATCTTTGATGAGAAAAAGGGCTGTTCTATGGAATGCATACATATATGATGATTTGGATCTAATGAAATTCTTTCTAATCTTGCGTGTTCGGAAATCGAGCATATGTCTTACGTTGTCACTGAAACTCAATTACATTTGTTTTTTGCATATTTCATCCTAGAATTTCCATATTACCTTCACACGTCTAACTCGGTGTATCTCTTCTGTCTCTTCACAGATCTAACCTTCTGAACACAAAGCAGTGAGGACAGAAAGACTCACCGCTCCAGAAAGAGTTTCTCCCCATCGGCCTTCATCTTGAATAAACCCATAGTGGCTGGGAAAGGAGCAGCAATCCTCAGTGAATCTGATGCTCGTGAGCCGTGGTGCAGCGACCGCTCAAGCCTTCCTCCTCAACACCGCCTCTCCTCCGAGCGTGGCGTGAGCAGAGAGCGCAGAGAGCACCATGGCCTCTCCCTCCCTCCCGCGGTCCACGCTGGCCCGGCTGGCGGTGGGTCTGCTGCTGCCCCTGGTGTGCCTGGCTCAGGGCAGGGAGTGCCCCCGGCTGTGTGTCTGCGAGGTGCGGCCCTGGTTCACCCCGCAGTCCACCTACAAGGAGGCGTCCACCGTGGACTGCAACGACCTCCGGCTCACGCGCATCCCCGCCGACCTCTCGGTGGACACCCAGGTGCTGCTGCTGCAGAGCAACCTCATCTCCCACACCAACGGGGAGCTGGAGCCGCTGCTCAACCTGACGGAGCTGGACCTGTCCCAGAACAACTTCAGCACCGTGGAGGCGGTGGGTCTGACCAGCATGAACCAGCTCACCACCCTGCACCTCGAGGAGAACCACATCCACCAGCTGCCCGACCACTGCCTCCGGGACCTCTCCAACCTCCAGGAGCTCTACATCAACCACAACCAGATCAGCTCCATCTCCCCGGGGGCCTTCGTGGGCCTCCACAATCTCCTGCGCCTCCACCTGAACTCCAACCGGCTGCGGGTGATAGACAGCCGCTGGTTTGAGGCCACGCCCAACCTGGAGATCCTGATGATCGGGGAGAACCCGGTCATCGGCCTCCTGGACATGAACTTCCAGCCCCTGGGGAGTCTGAGGAGCCTGGTTCTGGCCGGCATGGACCTGACCGACGTCCCGGGGAACGCCCTGGTGGGGCTGGACAGCCTGGAGAGCATCTCCTTCTACGACAACAAGCTGATCCGGATCCCCCAGCTCGCTCTCCAGAAGGTCCCCAACTTGAAGTTCCTGGACTTGAACAAGAACCCCGTGCACAAGCTCCAGGAGGGCGACTTCAGGAACATGCTGCGACTGAAGGAGCTGGGCATCAACAACATGATGGAGCTGGTTTCGGTGGACCGCTACGCCCTGGACAACCTCCCGGAGCTCACCAAGCTGGAGGCCACCAACAACCCCAAGCTGTCGTACGTCCACGGGATGGCCTTCAGGGACCTGCCCTCCCTGGAGAGCCTGATGCTCAACAACAACGCGCTGAGCGCCCTGTACCAGCGCACGGCGGAGGCCCTGCCCAACCTGCGCGAGATCAGCCTGCACAGCAACCCGCTGCGCTGCGACTGCGTCATCCAGTGGATGAGCGCCAACCGCACCATGGTGCGCTTCATGGAGCCCCTGGCCATGCTCTGCTACGCGCCGCCGGAGCGCCGGGGCAAGCGGGTCCGGGAGCTCCGGCTGCTGGACGCCCCGGAGCAGTGCCTGCCCCTCATCTCGGCCGGCACCTTCCCCGCCCACCTGGACCTGGACCTGGGGATGAGCACCGCGCTGGACTGCCGCGCCACGGCCGAGCCGGAGCCGCAGATCTACTGGGTCACCCCCCTCGGCGCCAAGATCACCACCGAGACCGAGTCCGAGCGGTACCACCTGAGCGGCGAGGGCACGCTGCACCTGACCCGCGTCCGGGCGGAGGACTCGGGCCGGTACACCTGCGTGGCCCAGAACACGGAAGGGGCGGACACGCGCGTGGCCACGGTCCGCGTGAACGGCACGCTGCTGGACAGCGCCCAGGTGATGAGGATCTACGTCAAGCAGACGGAGCCCCATTCCATCCTGGTCTCCTGGAGGGTCAACTCCAACGTGCTGGCCTCCAACCTCAAGTGGGCCTCGGCCACCATGAAGATCGACAACCCGCACATCACCTACACGGCCCGCGTGCCCGTGGACGTGCACGAGTACAACCTGACGCACCTGCAGCCCGCCACCGAGTACGAGGTGTGCCTCAGCGTGTCCAACGTCCACATGCAGACGCACAAGTCCTGCGTCAACGTGACCACCGGCAGCGCCGCCGCCTTCGCCCCGGACGCGTCGGACCCGCGGCCAAGCACGGCCGTGCTGGCCGTCATGGCGACCGTGCTGGCCTGCGTCAGCCTGGCCACGGCGGGGGTGTGCCTGAGCCGCCGCTGGAGGAGGAAGAACTACCAGCACTCCCTGAAGAAGTACATGCAGAAGACCTCGAGCATCCCACTGAACGAACTGTACCCGCCGCTCATCAACCTGTGGGAGGCGGACGGCGAGAAGGAGAAGGACGGCGGCGGCGGTGGCGGAGGTGGCGGCGAGGGCAAGCTGTCCCCCGTGGACACCACGCGGAGCTACTACATGTGGTGAGGGTCGCGCAGACCCCCCACAGAGACCCCCCACGGACACACTGCGGCCGTTAAGGTGCAAGAGGCGCACAAAGGGGACAAAGGATTTATTCAGTGTTGGTAGCTTTGCTGAGACGTTGCAGAGCGATCGAGGACGTGATTCCCTTCTCTTCTTTAACTATGATAGTGTATCGCCTGGGTTGGACTCTTTCTTTCTGGGTTTGGACTCTGAAGGCCGTGTTCACTGGATGATCAGTGAAAGGCTCTAACACATCGGTAGGTAGAAAACTTAACACGTGGGTCGATTAACGCGTTCATTGACCCACAGGAGACTTTGGTGCGCTGACTACGGCGCCACTGGGCAGGTGATTTATGTACGGTGCCACTGGGAAGGTGATTTACCTCCATGGATGGCCTGACTCTAACGTACTGTAAACCACGGCTGAGCTGAGGTTACCCGTGTTAACCTGTAATGCTATACCGATTAGTGTGTTTTGTAAAGTGTTTTTTTTCACTTGCATAGTTGCAAAGCGCATAGTGCGTCCACTTGTTTAACGTGATTCTGAAATATATCCGATATACTGAATATGTTGTTTTATTCGTCCACATTGGAAGGAGGCTGTAGAGTAGGAGGTGGTTTGTGAGGAGACATAGAGGAGACAGAGGACAGCAGAGGAAACAAGGGTTGTCGGAGAGGTCTTTCATTCGTCAGAGCCGGGTGCCCCCTCAGGATATACAGCCTATATATATACAGTATAAATATATATAGGGGGGCAGGCCTCTACTGTGGTCTATAATCCAAGACCACCAATCTTTTAATATTAAAATATATTAGATATGTTTTTTTTATTGAAGAATGTAAGAACCCAGCACAATGACACAAAGACATCTGCATCGCAAATCACTTCACCACGTATTTATCAATCACACGGATTCAGTTCTGTCACGACAATAAAAGCACAAGGTAGCGGTTTTCTCTTCGTTTCTCTGCACTCAGCTCGCACGGCAAAATGTCGATTTTTTTTCACTCTGACTCCATAATGTGTGCCGTTTTATTTTAAGCCTCTTCACTTATAGTGCATGGTAGAGTACAGCAGTCCCTCGTTAACATGGCCCTGTATGGCAGCTATGTTTAGCCTTTAGGTGGAGGGCTGTCTGCGCTGTATATGTTTTTTACTCTTTAACACGACGCTCTTCCACTTAACGATGCAGTCTCTTCGGTCTTCTTGCAGTAGGAGTTGGGATCAAAGGCTCTTTGTGTTTTCCTTTCAAACAGTTGATCTGTTGTGCACTGACTGATGGGTAATGGAGTTGTTTTAACTTCAAAGTAAAGGCTGACAGACGGGTTGAGACGTGTTACTGTCTACTGAATAATGTTAGCCATTGTGCAGTAATGTTGTATCAACTATAATTTTGACCTTTGATTATATTCCAAGGAATTAGGGGTTTTAGTTTGGGAGAAATGTGGTGTTCAATGATAGAAAACATGAATGTATAATTAATAGCGTTCATGATTATTAACTACTGTATTATATTCTAGGAACTTTTATCTTACTACATTTGATAGCCATTGCTTAGATTATTAATTCCACGTGTAAAATGTACACTACGGATGTTCAAATAAATAAGTTTTGTTCTTTTGCATTTAAGTCCCCTGATTATGTGTGTTATTTGTAGGATTGTTATCTTCTTGGAGTCAAATATAAAATTAACAGTCCAATGGTAGCTTGGGAGTGATCTCACTGGATTGAGGGAGTTTGCTGCCCTCTAGTGTCGAAAAACAAAAAACAAAACGGTCATCCTGCAAACAGTTTTTTCGGGGTTGATGAAATAAGAGAAAAAGTGTCATGGTATATTTAAAATGAGACGTTGTTTATCCAAAAAGTTTTATATTTATTCACAAGAAAATATTCTTCTTTTTTACAGTTGATTGATAATCATATTGCCAGAACAATAAGTTAGATTACTTAATTGAAATAACATCATGTGGACCAGGCATGAGTGCACTGCCAACTATATAGGTATGCATTCCAAAAAGATCCCTCATCCTCCGATAGACGTCTCCAGCCGTGTGTACCGCCATCAGATAACCCCTGGATCCACGGCCCCGGCCTTCAGTCTGAGACTGAGTGCACACGGGGCCACCATCCAGGCTGGTCCTCAGGAGGGTCTGGTCCTCAGGGGGGGGTCTGGACCTCAAGGGGGGGGTCTGGTCCTCAGGGGGGGGTCTGGAACTCGGGGGGGGGGTCTTGTCCTCAGGGGGGGGGGGTCTGGTCCTCAAGGAGGGGGGGGGGGGTCTGGTACTCAGGAGGGGGTCTGGACCTTAAGGAGGGGGTCTTTTCCTCGGGGGGGGGGGGGGTCTGGTCCTCAGGGGGGGTCTGCTGCCACCATCCAGGCTGGTCCTTAGGGGGGGGTCTGGAACTCAGGAGGGGGTCTGGTCCTCACGGGGGGGGTCTGGAACTCAGGGGGGGGTCTGGTCCCCAAGGGGGGGGTCTTGTCCTCAGGGGGGGGGGGTCTGGTACTCAGGAGGGGGTCTGGACCTTAAGGAGGGGGTCTTTTCCTCAGGAGGGGGTCTGGACCTTAAGGAGGGGGTCTTTTCCTCAGGGGGGGGGGGGGGGTCTGGTACTCGGGAGGGGGTCCAGACCTTAAGGAGGGGTTCTGGTCCTCGGGGGGGGGGGGTTGTGTGGTTGTTGTTGTGATGATGGTCTGATGAAGGTCTGATGGTCACCATGGTAAAGGTCAGGGGTCATCATGGGGAAGGCCAGCAGGTCACCATGGTGAAGGTCAGGGGTCATCACGGTGAAGGTCAGCGGGTCACTGGCGTAGGTCAGCAGGTCACCATGGTGAAGGTCAGGGGTCATCACGGTGAAGGTCAGAAGGTCAGCGCTGCTCGGCCGAGACGCAGCGGAAGCCCAGGTTGGAGGCGGAGCTGTCAGGCGTGTTCTGGCTCCGGGCCGCACAGCGGTACCTGTAGCAGTAGGACTGACGGACAACAGGACTCAACCAGCTGGCTCCCAGTGGAACCAGTACCAGTAGGACTGACGGACAGCAGGACTCAACCAGCGGTCTCCCAGTGGGACCAGTAGCAGAAGGACAGAAGTAACAGAACTGTGTGGGTTGTGTTACGTACTGGGTTTTGTTGTGCACTGTGTGTGTTGTGTTTTGTAAAGTGTGTTGTGTTGTCTTGTGTACTGTGGATTGTGTGTCTAAATGGTTGTATTGTGTTGTCTTCTGTACTGTGTGCTGTGTTGTTTACTGCGGGTTGTGTACTTGTCAGTGTGTTGTGTACTGGTCAGTGTGTTGTGTCCTGTGGGTTGTGTATTTACTGGGTTGTGCTGTATTTTGTGTAGTGGTCTGGTCAGTGTGTCCCATGGTGCAGTAAAAAGTGTGCTGGAGGCTACGCCTCAGATTCCTGAAACAAACGTCGCTCTGTGCTCACAGCCGACTCGGCACGCAGTCACATTCCCTTGGCAACCGTTGCCAGTGGCAGCAGTATCGGCTGGGCAACCAGAGTGAGATAAGACTGTCTGTAATTAAAGCGACAGACGGCTGTTTAGTATGGAGGCATTTTCTGCGCAGTTTCTGGTAATTCTCTTTACATCCAGACAGCAATGTAAATTAATCTAAATCTCTGACAAAATTCGGGTATCTGTCGCAGGCCTTTAATATCGGCCGATCACTGCATTTGGCGCACAATAAAATCATAGAAGGCCTACATGTCTCTCTACCGTCCTGCCAGGCGGCCTGCCCAATACAAACCCCCTCGACCACAGTCCTCCCCAGGCTTTAAAATGAGGCCCGGAAGGGGGGGCTGTGGTTCTTTCTGAATCTAGCCAAGTCTTGCTTGTTTCTCCAAATGTCCTACCCTACCTTTCAAGTGTAATTTTTCGGCATGAAGACCCATAAAATAAACCCTCCGGACACTTCTTCTCGTTGATCATCGGGTATAGAGCTTGCCCGGAGCATCGTTACAGCCCAAATGGCTTCTGTGTAATTGGCTAGGGGCAGTAGCCCTGCAGTACATCCTGTTTAAGAACACCTTGAACACAGAATACATGATCTAACCGCAGTCGAGATCGTTCCCAGAGCGTGGCACAGAAGAGACAGATGGAGAGGGGAACGCGGACGTAATGCAAGAGCTTATTTCTACTGAGTGAGGCCCTTTGGCTGTGGTGTTCATGTTTCTCGTTTCCTGAACACTTTGTCGTTGGGACCGGCTCCACAGGAACACCTCAACAGCTCCAGGGAAGCTTTGGACAGGTAACCATAGTAACTGTGGATGCAGGGTCCCTCACCTTGTGGCACATGTAGGAGCCCCCCTTCTTCACCCGCTCGGAGCCGGAGGACGGCCCGGTCTGCAGGACAGACACAGAGAGAGACAGCGTCAATGGAGCTCTCTGACCACCACCAGAACCACCACAAACATAATGAACACCACCACCACCACAAACACAAACACAACCAAAGACACCACCACCACCGCCTCCATCATGACCCCCACCACCACCACCACCACCAACATAACCACCACCACCACCACCACCACCGCCTCCATCATGACCCCCACCACCACCACCACCACCCCAAACACCCCAACCACAAACACCACCACCACCACAAACACAAACACAACCAAAGACACCACCACCACCGCCTCCATCATGACCCCCACCACCACCACCACCACCACCGCCTCCATCATGACCCCCACCACCACCACCACCACCCCAACCACAAACACCACCACCACCACAAACACAAACACAACCAAAGACACCACCACCACCGCCTCCATCATGACCCCCACCACCACCACCAACATAACCACCACCAACACCCCAAACACCCCAACCACAAACACCACCACCACCGCCTCCATCATGACCCCCACCACCACCAACCTAACCAACACCACCACCACCACCACAAACACAACCACTGACACCACCACCACCACCCCAACCACAGACACCACCACCACCACCTCCATCATGACCCCCACCACAAACACCATAAAACACCACCACCACCACCACCACCACCACCACCACCACCCCCACAGGAGAGAGGTTCTCCCCAGCCTCACCGGGTGCCGCTGGCGGTCCGTGGTGTGATACACCGTCCACCAGTCGGAGGTCCACTCCCACGCGTTGCCCACCATGTCGTACAGGCCGTAGCCGTTGGCAGGAAATGACATCACCTGCAGGAGCAAAGAGCACGGCGGAGAACGTCTTCAACACAAGACACTTCCTCTGGGTTTAGGCTCTCCCCCAGACGAGAACCCCCCCCCGGTCCTACCGGTGAGGTCTGCGCGTAGCCGTCCTCTGCAGAGTTGTGCGTGGGGAAGTCTCCCTGCCAGAGGTTGGCGTAGTGCTGGTCCTTGGGGGTCAGCTTGTTGCCCCAGGGGAACAGTCTGCAGGGGGGAGGAGCTAGTTAGCGTCTCACCGTCGAGAGCCTCACAGATGCTTTACAGAGGGATCGCATCACATGTATAGATCTTCATCATCAAAGAGCTGGTGGACTGGTCCTCCCTCTCTACAGGGCCCTACCAGTCCCATCTAGTCCCTAGTCTCTAGAGGGCCCGACTGGTCCGGTCTAGTCTCTACAGGGTCCCGGTCCGGTCCAGTCTCTCCTTGTCCGGTCCAGTCTCTACAGGGTCCTGGTCCGGTCCAGTCTCTCCTGGTCCGGTCCAGTCTCTCCTGATCCGGTCCCGTCTCTACAGTGTCCCGGTCCGGTCCAGTCTCTACAGGGTCCCGGTCCGGTCTAGTCTCTCCTGGTCTGGTCCAGTCTCGCCTGATCCGGTCCAGTCTCTACAGGGTCCCGGTCCGCTCCAGTCTCCCCGTACCGGTCCTTGAGGCCGCCCCTGCAGGCGTGCTCCCACTCTGCCTCCGTGGGGAGCCTCTTGCCGGCCCAGGAGCAGTACGCCTCCGCGTCCTTCCAGGAGACGTGGAGGACCGGGTGCTGCAGCCTGCAGGGGGAACCACGACATCATCGCTCAGATACTGGGTTTTTAACTCTTCTACCTCCTGTACGCACAACCATCACCATGGTTCCCATGGCGACCGTGTTTATGGACCGTCCTGTTCGTACAACCATCACCTAGGGCTAGGGTAAACACCAGTGTTACCATGGCGACCGTGTCCCTGGACGTAATGGGGCCGGCCGGCCGGTTCCCCCCCCCCCCCAACCGAGAGGCGACGGCCTGTTGTCTGTTTTTGCGGTTGTTTACCTCTCTGTGACGTCGGAGCCCTGCCCCTCCGGGCTCTTCCAGCTGGCGCCTTTCACCGGCAGCCACCAGGGGGCGGCAGCCACCTGAGAACGAGGACGGCAGAGCGGACCTCAAGAACTACAAACGACAGGCACCCTCTGATGGGCTCACACACTTCATCCTGGAGACAGCGCTAATTCATAATGATGACTTTAATAATCAGTATCATACGAGTCCTAGCCTGGCATTTAGCCTCTGCTGTAGTTGCCCAGGACCTGACCCCTGACTTGGAGCAGACCCGGTCTGGTTCTGCCCCGGGTCCCCCCCCTAGGTCCAGGTGGGTTCCCCTATGTCCACGGTCACACTCCACTATGTCCAGGCTCAGTCGCAGCTCATTAGAGGACAATCTCAAGAAATGAACATCTGGACTACGAGCGTTGATGGTTCTTAACAACTAAAACAGAGGTGTGTCTAAGATGATACTGGTGCCACATGTAATACACTACTGTAATATACTACATTATAATAACTTAGAGACCGATTCATGATTGGAAAATCTCCTTAGGGTCGTTTGGGATAAATAGTATCAAAACATCCACATATCTGTTCTTCTCTCCTGCATTAGAGAGACAGTCAGGTGCATCACTGGCTAGATATCCCCATACCTACCGCCTGGCTGATCTGACTCTTCACCTCCTCGCTCAGGATCCCCTCGAACACAAACGAGTCTCCGTACTGCTCCGCCTGCGGTGGGGCACAGCAGCAGAACATCAGTCCAGCAGCTCCACCCGGCACCGCCCGACAGAGCAGCCCTGAAGACGCTTCACCTCAGTGACGTAGCCCGTGGCGGCGACAAACGCCTGGAACTGGAGGTTGGAGACCTCCTGGGTGTCCATGAGGAAGGGATCCAGGACCACTGGCCGCTGGGGCCCCTCCCCGTCCGGGGGGATGCCCGGCTCATCTGTCCCCATCAGGGTCTCTCCTCCCGGGATCAGCACCATCTAGAAGCCCACAGACCCACTCAGTACAGCTTCACATCCGATCACACAGGCCTGGGCCACTTATAGTGAATAGGCTGCAGTATGGCAGACACAGTATGTGTGCCGTTAACGGAGAGTCGATTAAACGCAGGGGGAAGGTGGACACAATAAAATAGCGACCATTTCTCTAGGATTTATCATTCAGTTAATTAAGAGAAGATAAATTGCAAACGCGACCTTGCTTGTTGTATCCTTGTCCTCGTCCTCGTCCCGAGGGTTTGAGGGCATCTCGTTCATCTTTCTGGAGTATTTAACATCTGGGCTGACAGATGAGGAGGTCCTGCCTCCCTCGGGGTCCAAAACAGAGTCCCTCTTCAGGCTTTGACATCCACACCCAGCTGACTCCGACGGGACCGCACCGTCCGCCCGGGTCCCGACCACCAGGTCTGGAGGGACCGGGTCGACCACCAGGTCTGGGGGGAACGGATCGTCCGCCCGGGTCCCGACCATCAGGTCTGGGGGGACCGGGTCGACCACCAGGTCTGGAGGGACCAGGTCGGGACCCTCAGTGCAGAACGCAGAGTACTTCGTGAGGACTATGAGAGTGAAAGTGAAGCATCGCAGCATCTTCTCACCCGCCTGTACTCTCTTGTTGACAAGGACTTCCTTAAAGTCACGTGGTTCGACAGCTTCACTGGTTAACTCTTTGCAGTCTGGCGATGGAAATGTAATGTCCTATTATGGCTATATTATCTAGTATCCGCCATGTAAAATTCACAAATATGAAAGCTAATTACTCATACTAAACAGACTTTAAATATAAAACATATATATATATATATTATAACTCTAAATATTGTACATTTTGTGTATTTGTAGTCCTTGATGTGGGCGGGCCGGACCGAGGAAACAACTCCATTTCCCAGATGTCTCCACGGGTCTGGTCCCCGCAGATGATCTGGAACCCGTCCAGCGCAGAGAGCGTCGATAGCGAGCTGCGCCTGCACCGCTCCGCCGCACTGAGGGGTTAACCTGTCCCGTCCTGGAGCTCCTGTGACGGCTGTCTGTCTGTCCGGTGGCCTGTTGAGAGGAGAGGAGACTTGCAGCATGCTTCCTCAGGGGATGCGGTTCATGCCGAGCTTCTGAACGTTAACCACAGCGAAGGTAAAGTTGAGAGCGCAACTTGTGTGCATTTCCATGTCCTTCTGGAATGAGAAGTCCCCTCTCTGTGGGCTGGGAGGATAGATTCTGGTTCTGTGGACGGGAGACGCGACCACCCTTAGTGTGTTGGTGAACATGTTGGTGAACATGTTGCGGCTGCGTTCCCCTGCACGACCAGACTACTGTAACTATTGAAATTAAGAGTTATCTAAAGTAACGCGCTTTGACCGTTTTCTTTTGTCCCTCTGAAAGCTATCGCCTTCAAAAAGAGGTGTGGGCTACCAAACCATTTAAATGAAGGCACTGGAATGTAACCTCAGAAGATCTGAAGTATTTCATTAAAAAACTGGTTATTGAGACAATGATAAGTAGTTTAAACGGACGACCATCGTAGACCTACGTTGAATTTGCCTAATAGACCGGTTCAGATCCCTATGTGTATCTCTTGACTAACTGACTCCAATCATTAACCGTCGGGCCCCCAGTCAGCACAACTTCGTGGACGGATGGATAAGTGACGATGTTTCCCTGCACTCTGCTCTTATGCAAATAAGATCTATCTGGGGGCGGGGGGGTTTATTAACTATTAAAGTCTCAGACTATGGTCATGTGTCCCAACACACGCTAATACGCTAACATGAAGGCCGCCAGAGCCAGGAAGGGAATCACCTGCTCTTATCTCAGCCTGGAGGAAGCATTGAATCGACCTATGAAGTACGCTACAACTTTAGTGTGTGGTTCACAGAACAGAAACCAAACACAGAGATAACGGGTGCTTTTACAGCCTTCCCTGTTCAGACCTCAGCCCAGAGTCACCCGTTGACCTCACCTGAGGTAACAAGTGGGGCCAAGAGACACCGGAGCAAGGCTACGACGGACCTCCATCCAAGAGACACGGAGGAACATTGAGTTCTTCTGCCATCAGACCTGCTAGAAGGACTGTAACGCACCTCCTCGTCTCCATGGTAACAGGACTCTAACGCACCTCCTCGTCTCCATGGTAACAGGACTCTAACCTGTCTCCATGGAGCAGGACTTTACTGTACCTCCTCGTCTCCATGGTAACCGGACTGCAACGTACCTCCTCGTCTCCATGGTAACAGGACTCTAACCTGTCTCCGCGTCCCCATGGTAACAGGACTCTACTGTACCTCCTCGTCTCCATGGTAGCAGGACTCTACTGTTCCTCCCTCCCTCCCTCCCTCCCTCCAGGGGGGGGGCTGTAGGCTGACCCTCCTCTCCTCCTCCCTCCCTCCCTCTCTCCCTCCCTCCAGGTGGGGGCTGTAGGCTGACCCTCCTCTCCTCCCTCCCTCCAGGTGGGGGCCCGTAGGCTGACCCGGAGACATGTCGGACAAGATGTCCAGCTTCCTCCACATCGGGGACATCTGCTCCCTGTACGCAGAAGGCTCCACCAACGGCTTCATCAGCACCCTGGGGTACGTGTAGGACCACCCCCCTGCTTCACCTTAGTGTGTGACTGCTTCCTGTCCCCCCCCCCCCCCCCCCCCCCAGCGAGGCTGGGCGATGGTCGGCTTGGTGCTGTGGGGCTGGAAGAAATGGCAGCCGCTTATATTTAATTGAGAGATTATTCTCGTTAGAGACAACGACCAGAGTCATAGCCAAGGGTCGCTGTGTGTGTGTGTGTGTGTGTGTGTGTGTGTGTGTGTGTGTGTGTGTGTGTGTGTGTGTGTGTGTGTGTGTGTGTGTGTGTGTGTGTGTGTGTGTGTGTGTGTGTGTGTGTGTGTGTGTGTGAACCGTTCTAGTTCCCAGCTAGCCTGAAGCAGTAACAAAGCACGGAGTGAAGGAATCAGGCCTGCGGAGGGGGTCACTGGTAGTGTGGAGGTCTCCCAGCATGTGACCCCCTTGGGGAGGGTGTGTGTGTGTGTGTGTGTGCGCGTGGGATACATGTCCTTTGGTGTATATACGAAAGCTATTTCTGCTCCACCTTCACATGCTCCCTCGCGAGGCGCGGAGATCTGTCCAACCGCAGGGCTGTAACACAAATGGTCTCTTCCAAATCAATTAGAATGGGAGTTATCGTTGGCCTGTTAGCCTTGCAGATGCACTGCTTTGAGACGGGCAGTGTAGCTCTGCTCAGAGATGAGCTGTCAGCATGGCCCGTGAGTCGCTCCAGCCGATAGCGGTAATGAGGAGTATTGAGAGTAATGGATCCTGGCTGTAAATACTGGCTAAACTAGCGTCATGACTGTTATCTGCTGGTTGTGGGAAACAGGGAGGAGTGGAGAGAGACAGTGTGTCCAGTAAAGACTGTGCCACAACAGAGGCGCCTTGGCCTTTCTGGAGTTCCAGAGCTTCCCACCTGCAGTTCTCACAAACACACATCCCCCCCCCACACACACACACACACACACACACACACCTCAAAACACACGTACCACAAACACACACACACACACACACTTCCCTGACACCAACACACACATCCCACACACACATCCACACACACACCTCAACACACACACACACACATCTCAACACACACACACACACACACACACCCCACACACACACACACACACACACACCTCAACACACACACACTTTCCCCATACACATACACACAAACATGTACCACACACACACACACACACAACACACCCCTCAACACGCATGCACGCACGCGTGCCCACACACACACACACACACACACACATGTACCAACGCACCGTCCCCCAGTGGGCCTGGATGTGTCTCTGAGCCAAACCGCCAACTCTGCGACATTCTTCAGATTACAGAAGGGATGCAGAGAATCACGAGACGCCCTAATCCAGCCTCACCTTCATCTGCCAGCCCCCTCTGTTTCCCCCGTCCATCGGGTCCCCAGGGAGGGGGTTAACTATTGTTTTCCGCAGGGCAGGCTAGCTAATGCTTTACGTGTCTGGTTCTTTGGGCGCACGGATGTAACTAGCGAGCTGATGTTAATCAATGACCAATGCTCAGGGACTCATCAGCCTCAGATAGACAGATAGACGGTCACACACACACACACACACACACACACACACACACACACACACACACACACACACACACACACACACACACACACACACACACACACACACACACACACAAAATCTGCCTTCTAGGGGATGGTGCAGACCACAAAAGGGCCCAACAGGTGAGGGTCAGGCAGTGACGTTGTGTTGTGGTGGCTCCTGAGTGACGTTGTGTTGTGGTGGCTCCTGAGTGACGTTGTGTTGTGGTGGCTCCTGAGTGACGGTGTGTCGTGGTGGCTCCTGAGTGACGTTGTGTTGTGGTGGCTCCTGAGTGACGTTTTGTTGTGGTGGCTCCTGAGTGACGTTGTGTTGTGGTGGCTCCTGAGTGACGTTGTGTTGTGGTGGCTCCTGAGTGACGGTGTGTCGTGGTGGCTCCTGAGTGACGTTGTGTTGTGGTGTCTCCTGAGTGACGGTGTGTTGTGGCTCCTGAGTGACGGTGTGTTGTGGCTCTGAGTGACGGTGTGTTGTGGTGGCTCCTGAGTGACGTTGTGTCGTGGTGTCTCCTGAGTGACGTTGTGTTGTGGTGTCTCTCCTCCAGCCTGGTGGACGACCGCTGCGTGGTGCAGCCTGATGCCGGAGACCTCAACAGTCCTCCCAAGAAGTTCAGAGGTAAGGGAAGATGGAGACACACTCTCACCCTCACCCCCTCCCCACTGAAGCCCCCACCAGTGTTTAAACTACGGGCTCTCCGACGCACCGCTGCCCAATCAACCACTTCGCTTTTGTTTGGCTCATGATGAGCTAGGCTTGTCCCTCAGCCAGGCTACGCTAGCCTAGCCTAGCCATGCTACGCTAGCCCCCGCGGCGCAGAAAGCCCCCCTCTGTTGGGGTGACGTTTTCGAATGTTTAAATGTGTGGTGTTGGTGTGAGACGGAGCGAGAGAAGAAGAATGAATGAATGAATATGTGTGTGTTTGTTAGTGGGAGAGAATTCTGGGAGAGGAAGGGGAGAGGAGGAGGAGGGGGGGGGGGGGGGGGGGGGGGGAGAGAAAGGCTTCAGAACTAAAAAACTTTGGGATTCTTCTAAGGGTGAAGTTGCTATTTTTAGCTCCCTCAACAGGAAATAGCCCAGAACTTATGAGCAGGCCTTCCCAGGCCAGGGCTGCTCCCCGGGGAGAAGCAGGGAGACGTGTGCTTAGACAGACGGGCAGAACCTCCGCAGCAACAGGGGCTAAACAATGGTCCATATCTGGGGTTCATGTAACGGACTGCATTTGTATCGCGCTTTTCTAACCGATGGCCACTCAAAGCGCTTTACAATATTGCCTCACATTCACAATTCACGCACACATTCACACACCGACGGCGGAGTCAGCCATGCAAGGTGACAGCCAGCTCGTCGGGAGCAGTCAGGGTGAGGTGCCTTGCTCAAGGACAGCTCGACACTCGGCGAGGAGGAGCCGGGGATCGAACCAACAACCTTCAGGATACCAGCCAACCCGCTCCACCTCCTGAGCTACTGCCGCCCCGTTCGTCTCACGGGGACCACATTCATGACCTACCGACTCGGCACTGAAGATCTACTCTGAGTCACAGCGTTAAGGGAGGATGCGGGGATGAGATGTCAACCCATGCTCTCACTGTTGCGTTAACCTCTAGTAACACACATGCTTCTAATGTTCAAGCAGAACAGTTTTTGTAGTAATATGTGTTGTTGGTTTCCTGCATGCTTGACTGTGCAAACAAAGTTGACCCTCCAGTTCCTCTAGGGGACATGTTAAGCCCCCGCTTGGAGACCATGTCATGTCACCATGACAACCCCGGGATGGTACACTCGATCACCCAGCGTCCTATGGGGGTTAGAGGGGGGGCGAAAGAGAGAGAGAGGGAGAGATAGAGAGAGTTGGAGAGACCCCTCCCAAGGCCCCATGTGTGTCAGCTGGGGATGATCAGAAGGGTCATCGACTAACAAATTCTTGAGTTCTACACATGGCGACAACCCAGCCAATAGGAAGGCCTCATTCACACGTGTTGCAGAATAACTGGAGACCGCAGAGTAATATGGTCAAATATAACTTTGTTGTTTCCTCAAAGACACGATGACCCACAAAGCACCAAATGAGGAAATGTTACCAAACACTGAAAGTGTTTTATGCTTGGGGCGTCTATGAAGGCCGTACTTGCATCATGACTCGTGCATCATGACTCTCCACGCATCCCCATGCCTCTGGGCTTTGCTCCTGTTATGGATCAAACTGGAACTGCACATGTCTCTATTGAACAGACCTCCCATTGTTTGCCATCTTAACAAGGCTTGTATACGCACAGATCTGATCTAACACTAAACAACCGATCTGATCTCACACTAAACATCACCACTCTAGAGTGTTCTTCTGGTCAGCCTTCCCGGTTGAACTGCGTACATTTCATCACGTGTGGTCACTGTTGATCCTAAAACATTGGTCCAATATCTGCTGTCACCTTGACAACGTGAGCGGTAGACAGAATGCTGCCGCTATTGGTCCGTCGCCAGAGACACCAACCCGGTTTAACATCCCATCATGGTAACATCTTCCGAGCGACTTCCAGCTCAGATCACTCTCAGCTCTCAGTCCGGGCTTCGTACTGCTGACCCAACGGGGGGGTCGCTGCCCTCTGACTCGGTCCTGCTTTAGTTAGCCTGCGTTTACATTCTGAATCCCCATGATGTTATTTCTATCCACCATTAGAAGATAAGAGGCCTTCAGGCGTCTCTCTGAGGAGACGACTTCGTTCCCTCTGCCGTTCCAGGAGACCTGAGACTGGTCCTCCGTGTGAGGGAAAGCGGAGCCCCCTTAACCCAGACCCCGCGCCCCCCCCCCAAAGAGACCACAGAGTCTGCGTAGTTAGTTTTTGTATTTTCGTCAAACGTCTGTTGTTTTGGAACGTGGTTATGGCAGCCGTGCCGGGACCCCCCACCCCCCGGTCCCTGGTCTCCCTGTCCCATGGTGTGGAGGGGTCCCTCCGTGTTCCTCTGGCGGGATGGGGGATGGGGGGGGGGGCGGTAGAGAGGAGGCTGTGTGGGGACTCTCCTGTTCTGTGGGGGTTGTGATGGTGGTGGTGGTGGTGGTGGTGGTGGGGGGGGTAGAGAGGAGGCTGTGTGGAGGTCTCCTCTCTGTGTTCTCTGATGGTGGTGATGATGGGGGGGGGGGGGGGGGGGGGCTAGAGATGAGGCTGAGTGTGGACCCCTCTCTGTGTTTTCTGATGGGGGGGGGGGGGCTGTGTTATGTGGGGGTTATGATGGTGGTGGTGGTGGTGGTGGGGGGGGCAGAGAGGAGTGTGGACCCTCCTGTTATGTGGGGGTTGTGGTGGTGGTGGTGGGGGGGGGCAGAGAGGAGTGTGGACCCCTCTCTGTGTTTTCTGATGGGGGGGGGGGGGGGCTGTGTGTGGACTTCACGGCAGCGGGCCAGGCCGTACGTGTCAAACAGACCTGGCCACGTCACCACAGAGGCATGCTCACCATTTCCCACTAATGTAAACAGAAGGACGGACAAACTCACACTCATACTCGCGCACAACACACAACCGCAAGCACATAGTGGGATATCACCCCCGGACAGACGGACAGACGGACTGACTGACTGACTATCCACTGATGTTGACTTAGCCTGAGAAAAGGCAAAGAGTTGCAAAGTACACTATATGTTGAACTATATTGAGGCACCTATCTTCTACACATCCTCAAGGGACAGGGCAGGATTGGGGTACTCCTCTTTTACACCTCGTTGGATGGCCATGTTGGATTCCATCTAGGACTGATTTGATTGTTGCCTGACGGGTCACATAGTCCTCTGTTCCCTACAGGGGGGTGAACCCTAGATCAACTACCTTTTTTGTTCTCCTCTTGGGCTTCAGTCTTCTAATGCTACTATGCTAATGCTAGTGCTAGGTGATCGGCTACCGTGAATCAGAATCCGACAGATGTACCCGAAGTGAACGCAGAGGAAGTGGTCTTTCGCACGAGTGGAGGAAACGCAACAGATTAATTACTTCTAGGATCAAATCTGGATGTCATTCAGAGAAAATAATATTTTTTACGCCATCAGTGAGTTTGTTGATTAAGACGGCATGAGACCGATATATAATCTCTCCTTCTGTTCTCTTTGGCTTCTATTCCTGACCTACGGTTGCTACGGCAACCACATTCCTAGTCCTACAGGAGTAATTTAGTTTAGTAGGGTGTTCTTCTACTCCCAGAGGAAGGGTGCTGGCTCTGACCCCCAATGCCTGCCCCTATCTGTAGGCACCCTGCCCAAGATGCCCTAACCACTAGTGTGTGTGTGTGTGTGTGTGTGTGTGTGTGTGTGTGTGTGTGTGTGTGTGTGTGTGTGTGTGTGTGTGTGTGTGTGTGTGTGTGTGTGTGTGTGTGTGTGTGTGTGTGTGTGTGTGTGTGTTCTCCATTCATCCCCTGGTTTGTTTGATATGGAGATGACTCCGGTCTCTCCATCCCATGTCTCTCCATCTCCGGCCTGAAACAAAGGGGAAGTCTGCATGCAAAGCAGTCACCATAAACAGGCAGCTGTGTTGTTTTTATGGGAATCGTATTTATGAGGTGTTGATCTGAACTCTGATCTGAAATGGCCTGCCAATGCACAGAAACCTGCTGATGCAAATGCCATGCAGTCGCAGCTGTGTACGTTTCATTTGTATGAGCTAAGGACAGCTTTGACCTGGAATGATTATGTTCCAAGTCAAATATAGGGAAAGCAATGTCGCATTCATTCAGGTAAATTAGCTTTTGTCAAATTGTCGAGGTGTGTTCAAAACGACAACCGCAACATCCAGGGATTTTCCCGCACTTTGCAACTCGTTGCGTCTTCTCCCCTAAACTCCTCTCAGTTCCAGGTTAGACCATTTCCTAGGGAAGTGAGATGGGGCTCAACCCCACGATAAGGATCTCCAGGGAGCACCAGAGGGGGGGGCTGGGGAATCTCCAGAAGACTCCAGTGAATTATCACTTCCTGTTCCACCACGGCCTCTCTGCTCTCGTGGTAACTCAGTCTCGCTCTGTGGCTTCCCTCGCTGCAGGACAGTCCTCCTGGGTTCTAACCTGCAGGGTTTCTCCACCGCAAATCGCCCCCCCCCCCCCGGACGGGCCCCCGGTCCCGCTC
>NC_082394.1:4570898-4601740 GCF_031168955.1 Gadus macrocephalus
CCCCAGAGAGCAGGTCTCCAACGCAGCCTGGCAGCGACCGTGGAGGATAGCTAGTTCTCCTCCTCCAGATTATAGGCCTAGTACCCTGCAGGTGGTTTGAATGTAAACTGGACCGTCTCCTACGTACAACAAATAAAATCCTCGAAAGATACGCACCTCTGGACACTTTGGGCTGATGATCATCTTCAGTGATACTAACTAGAGTGTTTCTGTCCCCCGGTCCGCTGGCAGGTGGTGATCGGGGACAAGGTGGTGCTGAACCCGGTCAACGCCGGCCAGCCGCTGCACGCCAGCACCCACCAGCTGGTGGACAACCCGGGATGCAACGAGGTGCGTCTCCGCAGCCCTCCTTGTTTGATCCGAGCGTGTGGGCGTCGGAGAGCGAGGAGACTATTCCTGGCCCTCAATCTGTCGGTTGCGGCGCCGTTTCATCGTGAACCGGCCCTCTCTTCTTATTCCTCAGTTGATAACCGACGTCCTCGCAGCAGTAGTGGCGGCATGTGGCTCAGGAGGGAGAGCGGGTTGGCTGGCAATTCAGAGTTTCCGATTTAATACACCTTATGTACAAGTGCAAGAGTACAATTGTTAGACTTGGTTCCTCCAACAGTCACATAGCAGCACCTCTCCCTAACTTCTCCCTAACGAGCTGGCTGTCGCCGTGCGTGGCTGGCACCGCCGTCGGTGTGTGAATGGGTCCATGAATGGGTGAATGTTAGGCAGCGTTGTACAGCGCTTTCAGTGGGCACTGGTTAGAAACGCGCTTTATAATTACAGCCATTTACCATTTAACATTTACTCCTGCCCGGTCTTTACGTCACCTTCACACCCGCGGACCGCTTGTCCTCGTTCCCCCGGCGAGATGCTCTCTGGGCCTCCTGTGTGTGACGGACTCCTCCGTCCTGTTTCAGGTGAACTCCGTCAACTGCAACACCAGCTGGAAGATCGTCCTGTTCATGAAGTGGGGCGACAACCAGGAGGTGGTACTGAAAGGGGTACGTCTCCCTCCCCGCATCGCGGCTGTCCCTCCTGTGGTTCCCAGTACAACCGGTACACCCGTCTCTTAACATGCAGCACAAACCACCGGAACATTCCGGTAACCAAGTGGTTCTGTTGCGGCGTTGCCAGGGCGACGTGGTGCGGCTGTTCCACGCCGAGCAGGAGAAGTTCCTGACGTGCGACGACCACCGGAAGAAGCAGTACGTGTTCCTGCGGACCACCGGGAGGCAGTCGGCCACCTCGGCCACCAGCAGCAAGGCATTGTGGGAGGTGGAGGTGAGGAACAGGGTTGAACAACAAAAACCTAAAATGCACTCTGATCGCTTTGTGAGATTTATGACACATAATCAGTAGCGTAGATATGGGAGGTCTGAAACAATGCTCGGCTCTTGCTTTATTATGATACTAATAATTAATAAATAACTTAGCATTGTGTATCCTCGCTATCTTTCTACCTTGCAACTGTAAGTGCTTGGCACTTGGTTTTATGAACATCCTTACTGTACCGACAGCGAGATATTGTTGTTTCTCTTTCTTCAGACAAATGTAAATGTGATAATTTATCAATTTATATTTTTAAGTTAGCGTTTTTCTTGGTTGCTGGCTCTCTGTCTCTCCCCCGGTTCACTACTTACGCCCGGTTTTAAGGGCTCTTAGCGTGTCTAAAACGTCTTTAAGTCTCTTTAACTACGGGGTCGTGCTGTCCTCAGGTGGTCCAACACGACCCATGCCGTGGCGGGGCCGGCTACTGGAACAGTTTGTTCCGGTTCAAACACCTGGCGACCGGACACTACCTGGCAGCAGAGGTGAGTTCACACTGAGCACCTCTTCACAGCCCCGGTGTCACACCACACCTGTCCCTCACCCTCCTTCTCTTATCTGTCTCCAGGTGAACCCGGACTACGAAGAGGAATGCCTCGAGTCACGCCAAGCTGTATGTACACTCTCTGTTGATTCATGATCTCAGTTTCGGTTGATTCATGCTTCATTCAATGTGGGGTAGTAACGGTTCTCCACCAGAAGGTGGCACTGTTGATCTAAAGCTGTGGTCTGCGGCTCTCTGGCCAGTAGATGGTAGCCTTTAACTGATTATATACTATATAGTAAACACACAAGGCTTTGTGTTTGTTTGAAATGTTTCATTCTGCGTTCTTGCTAAATGTCTGAAAAGGGACAAAACAGAAAACCAAGCAATAGAAATACTCAAAGAACTTGTGCAGCGATGAATATAAGATAAGATAAGAAAATAAGATTCATTACTATGCATTCATAAAGAGATGGATACATGATGTCGAATATGTGATGACATGTGATATTTCACGCAATTGGCAATGTTCCCATGTGACTGGGGACACGCCAGTATTTTGGTATTTCTTGTAATGTGAGCCAAAATGTAGTTTTTTTTGTACATTTTTTAACTGCTGCTTTATTCTAGTCCATCACAGCGGTTTGGCTCTGGAAATGCCCTTGGCACATGACGCTATAAATACTACAACTCTCCCTCATCCAGCGACGGCTAATTGAATCACGACCGTGATGAATTATAGGCAGGCGCTCCATTAGAGGGGCGGAAGTCCTATGAAATTAGATGTTTAATTCTCTCCCTGTGTGTTCATGCGTGAACAAGTGAGAGCAGTCGGTCCGCAAGGCCGGGGGTCTTCCCCAGACGTTCTCTAAGATAGAGCGATGGACTAGACCTGTCTCGGGTCCTGAGAGCAGGACCTGTCTAGACCAGTCTCGGGTCCTGGTCCTGCGGGCAGGACCTGTCTCAGGTTTGGTCCTGGGAGAAGGACCGGTCTAGTCCCGTCTCTGGTCCTGGTCCTGAGAGCAGGACCTAGTCCTGGTCCTGAGGTCTAGACCTGTCTCTGGTCCTGGTCCTGAGAGCAGGACCTGTGTAGACCAGGTCCTGAGAGCCTTGTGCCTCCCCTCCAGCTGGACTCTGAGCAGGACGTTCTGCGGGCGCGTCTGAGGAACATCCAGGACAAGGTCATGTACACGCTGGTGTCGGTGCCAGACGGGAACGACATCTCGTCCATCTTCGAGCTGGACCCCACCACCCTGAGGGGGGGGGACTCCCTGGTGCCCAGGTACGGCTCCCGGGACGGGAAAGGGGTCTAATCAGGTCCCATCCTCAAGTGCCCTCATGGGAAATGATTCAGGCTTTGTTTGGGGGAAAGTCCTCCTTCCTCTTTCAGACTCATGCATGCATACCGATGGTGATCTCCACGCGCACACTGCACACGCACATAGCACACGCACACTGCACACGCACACAGCCCACGCGCGCTGCCCACGTGCACTGCACAAGAGCACAGCACCGCATACCTCACACGCATACGGCACACTCGTGCTGAGGCTGCGGTATGCGTGTAGAATCGAACATAAAGGAAACCTTTTGAATCCATTCCCAGTAAAACCCGGCGTCTTTAATGGGGCGCAGACCTGTTGGCATCCCAGCCATAGCAGCTGCACCGCAGCACAGAACGAGATTACTGCTGTTATTCATTCATTCATTCATTCATTCATTCATTCATTCATTCACACTCGCCCTCACTGTGGGTCTCAGTGGTTGATGTAAAAGGTGTTAAAAGTAAATAAAAAGGCAGGTAAACTCGGAGTAGATATTTGAGATTTTGTATTTCTTGTTTCTTGCTTGTAAAATATTTTTTTTTACCAGAGGTTCCTTTTAATAAATGGATTGGTATGGATTAAGTTAACAGTTGATTTGATTACAAAGGCGTTTTAAAACCTAATGAGATTCTCAGAAGGCCCTCTTCTGGGAGTCTGGGTGGATCAACGTTGTTGAGGCGGTCATAAAGGCGATCGCACCATGTGATCGCCCTGACGACCAAGCGGAACCAGAGGTTGCGTGGGCGACAAGGTCGATGTGGCCGTGGCGGAGTTTCCCTATTAGGGATAGAATGTGAAAGAAAACAGAAGAAAGAGACAATGTTCCACTTTCTTAAAGACATGAAGGCCCTATACTCTAGTGTCTAGCTACGTTCAGAAGGCCTGCCTTCAGGGGGTTTAGATTGAGCGGAGCATGGCAATTATTTTGAATATCTTGATTGGCTAAGTGTGTAACAACAGATGAAAGACCTCCCAGATAATAGGAAAATTAAATCATTCAAAGAGGGTAATCTCTGACAGGCAGCCATTATCAAACTTCCTCCAATCCATTTTGATTTGAAGTCTGAAGGATGGTGCTTAGTGCTGGAGGTTTTGAGTCCTGCTCCCCTTCCCTCATCTCCTTTACCTGCAGGGCTCTGATGGAGTAGAGCCGAGGAAGGCCCTGAGCGTTGGACATGTAACGCTTGAAATTAATTTACTCTTTACTATCGACTCAATTAGCAGACTAAATGACTGAAGGTCTAAAGGGCTGAAGGTCTGAAGGACTAAAGGTCTAAATTACTGAAGGACTGAAGGTCTAAAGGACTGAAGGTCTAAAGGTCTAAATTACCGAAGGACTGAAGGTCTAAAGGACTGAAGTACTGAAGTACTGAAGGTCTAAAGGACTGAAGGTCTAGAAGTCTAAAGGACTGAAGTACTGAAGTACTGAAGGTCTAAAGGACTGAAGGTCTAGAAGTCTAAAGGACTGAAGTACTGAAGTACTGAATTACTGAAGGTCTAAAGGACTGAAGGTCTAGAAGTCTAAAGGACTGAAGTACTGAAGTACTGAATTACTGAAGGTCTAAAGGACTGAAGGTCTAGAAGTCTAAAGGACTGAAGTACTGAAGTACTGAAGTACTGAAGGTCTAAAGGACTGAAGGTCTAGAAGTCTAAAGGACTGAAGTACTGAAGTACTGAAGTACTGAAGGTCTAAAGGACTGAAGGTCTAGAGGTCTAAATTACTGAAGGACTGAAGGTCTAAAGGACTAATCATGAGAGGATGAGCTGGGATGCTTCTACTGGGTAGGTTCTGGTGAGATTAACCATTTAAACGTGTCTGTCTGCCTGCCTGTCTGTGTCCGGCGTCCTCCCAGGAACTCGTACGTGCGGCTCAGACACCTGTGCACCAACACCTGGGTCCACAGCACCAACCAGCCCATCGACAAGGACGAGGAGAAGCCTGTCATGCTGCACGTGAGTCCTCATGTTGAGAACCTCCTCACTGCCACATGTTAGTCCACATGTTGGAGAACCTCCTCACGGTAGAACCACATGTTGAGAACCTCCTCACTGTAGAGCCACATGTGAGTCCACATGTTAGAGAACCTCCTCACTGTAGAACCACATGTTGAGAACCTCCTCACTGTTGGAGGATAACCTCCTCACTGTTTAACAACATGTAGAGAACCTCCTCACTGTAGAACAACATGTTGAGAATCTCCTCACTGTATAACAATATGTTGAGAACCTCCTCACTGTATAACAACATGTTGAGTACCTCCTAACTGTAGAACAACATGTTGAGATCCTCCTCACTGTAGAACATGTTGAGAACCTCCTCACTGTATAACATGTTGGAGAACCTCCTAAACTGTAGAACATGTTGGGAACCTCCTCACTGTGTAACAACATATTGGAGAACCTCCTAAACTGTAGAACATGTTGAGAACCTCCTCACTTGAGAGCAACAAGTGAGTACATTATGTTGTAGTTCTGTCTCAATAGTACAACATGTGAGTACTGCATTTTGTAGATCCTCCTCATTGTATTTGCTGATGGCGGTCAGATATAAATAGCTGATGAATGCAGTGCATTGATTCTGTGTTTCTATTTGTGTTTTTCCAGATCGGCACCTCGACCCTGAAGGAGGACAAGGAGGCCTTCGCCATTGTCCCCGTGTCCCCAGCAGAGGTCCGCGACCTGGACTTCGCCAACGATGCAAGTAAAGTTCTGGCTTCCATCGCTGGCAAGCTGGAGAAAGGAACCATCACGCAGAACGAGCGGAGGTACACACACGCAGCTCTGCACCAAAGCTCACCACTTCTGCACACAAAGGTTAAAGCGAGGTATGATATGATGAAGGGAAGCTGTAAGACTGAAACAAGTGTGAATGCGCTCGTCCATCCAGAGCCGTGACCAAGCTCCTGGAAGACCTGGTGTTCTTTGTGGTGGACATCCCCAACAACGGACAGGACGTCCTGGAGATCATGGTCAACAAGCCCAACCGAGAGCGACAGAAGCTCATGAGGGAGCAGAACATCCTGAAGCAGGTAGGAGCCTTGGCTCATGTTGTTGTCCGTCATTCTCCTCAAACACCTTCTAAAACAAATTAATGATCTGTCCTGAGACATCTGTCAGAAAGCTGTCCCCTTCAGGCCGACGTAGCTCCGGCTTGCGGTGACCTGGTTATCATGCGTGTCCCTGGTCATGCGTGTTTCTTGTCATGTCTGTCCCTGGGGTGACCCCCGTCATGCGTGTTGTGTGCAGATCTTCAAGCTCCTTCAGGCCCCGTTTACGGACAGCGGCGACGGGCCCATGCTGCGGCTGGAGGAGCTGGCCGACCAGCGCCACGCGCCCTTCCGCCACATCTGCCGCCTGTGCTACCGCGTGCTGCGCCACTCGCAACAGGACTACCGCAAGAACCAGGTCTGTAGAACCAGGACGTTAGAACCAGGGCTGTAGTACCATGTCTGTAGAACCAGGACGTTAGAACCAGGGCTGTAGTACCAGGACGTTAGAACCAGGTCTGTAGAACCAGGACGTTAGAACCAGGGCTGTAGTACCATGTCTGTAGAACCAGGTCTGGAGAACCAGGTCTGTAGAACCAGGTCTGTAGAACCAGGACGTTAGAACCAGGACGTTAGAACCAGGTCTGTAGAACCAGGTCTGTAGAACCAGGTCTGTAGAACCAGGACGTTAGAACCAGGTCTGTAGAACCAGGACGTTAGAACCAGGTCTGTAGAACCAGGTCTGTAGAACCAGGATGTTAGAACCAGGGCTGTAGAACCAGGACGTTAGAACCAGGTCTGGAGAACCAGGACGTTAGAACCAGGGCTGTAGAACCAGGACGTTAGAACCAGGTCTGTAGGACCAGGACGTTAGAACCAGGGCTGTAGTACCATGTCTGTAGAACCAGGTCTGGAGAACCAGGTCTGTAGAACCAGGTCTGTAGAACCAGGTCTGTAGAACCAGGACGTTAGAACCAAGTCTGTAGAACCATGTCTGTAGAACCAGGTCTGTAGAACCAGGTCTGTAGAACCAGGACGTTAGAACCAGGTCTGTAGAACCAGACCTGGTTCTCATGTTGACCCTAACCAGATCTAATCTGTCCAAGGTTAGATCTGATGTCAAGTGTGGGGTTGTTTAGGATGATCCACACAGATTGTGTTTTGCACGTTAATATATTTGAGGACGCTGATCCGTGGTAGAAGGCCTTTCAGTTTTCATTCAGAATAACCGGGGTACTAGAAAGGTCTGAAACTGTGCATCATTCGTCGCTGTGACGCGACGAATGATGAAGCTCTAAACTCATTGAAACTTATTGAGATTCCTCCTCAATCACAAATATGCAAAGTAGTCCAAGTAGCTTATGGGGAAGAATAATCGGGTAAAAAAATAAATACAATTCTGTCCTTCTCTGTAAAAGTGCAACAACATGTTTGCTTTATTTATCCCCACAGACAACCACAAGGTCATACACACGGGATTCAAGCGCGCGGCTCCCTTGTGATTAAGCTGCGTGTGTTGTGTGTGTGTGTGTGTGTGTGTGTGTGTGTGTGTGTGTGTGTGTGTGTGTGTGTGTGTGTGTGTGTGTGTGTGTGTGTGTGTGTGTGTGTGTGTGTGTGTGTGTGTGTGTGTGTGTGTACAGGAGTACATCGCCAAGCAGTTCCGCTTCATGCAGAAGCAGATCGGCTACGACGTGCTGGCCGAGGACACCATCACCGCCCTGCTGCACAACAACCGCAAGCTGCTGGAGAAACACATCACTGCCGCCGAGATAGACACCTTCGTCAGCCTGGTCCGCAAGAACCGCGAGCCCAGGTGCTGCCCGGGGGTCCACTGGTGACCGGGGGGGGGGGGGTCCTCCTGGTGACCAGGGTCCTGACTGGTGGTTGGGGGTCCTATTGGGGACTGGGAGTCCTATTGATGACCTTGGGGTGCTATTGGTGACCTTGGGGTGCTACTGGTGACTGGGGGTCCTATTGGTTACCTGGGGGTCCTATTGGTTACCTGGGGGGTCCTACTGGTGACTGGGGGGGGCTAATGGTGACAGGGGGTCCTGGTTACCACACTAAGGATTTAATGTGCTCACCTATTGATGAGCACATTAACAAAGGCTGTAGATTAACACGTGTGTGTGTGTGTGTGTGTGTGTGTGCGTGTGCGTGTGCGTGTGCGCGTGCGGTAACTACACATTTGATATTGCGTACGTTGACCACAAACCACACGCCTCAGTGTGTCCGGTCCTTTAAAACCGTCCACGTTATACATGTGAACGTGTCTCCCCTCAGACTCTGTGGCGGTAAGCGCTCAGTGTCTGAGGTCAAGACCAGAAGGAGATCAAAGCCAGCAGGAGATCAAAGCCAGATGGAGGCGCGTGATGGCCTGATTCTGTGACGTGTACAGCGGTCTCTCCTGCAGGACGGCTAATGGCTGCCTGGTGGTCTCAGGAATGTCCGGTCGCCAACCAGGAAGCGCAGTCAGAACATAGAAAGCTGCCATTGTTGGGACTTCCATGAAACTGTTTCTCTGGATGTGATAATTAGAGTCTGGTGGTTTTTAAGGAGGGTTTCTCACTCTGTGTGTGTGTGTGTGTGTGTGTGTGTGTGTGTGTGTGTGTGTGTGTGTGTGTGTGTGTGTGTGTGTGTGTGTGTGTGTGTGTGTGTGTGTGTGTGTGTGTGTGTGTGTGTGTGTGTGTGTGTCCCAGGTTCCTGGACTACCTCTCGGACCTGTGCGTCTCCATGAACAAGTCCATCCCGGTGACCCAGGAGTTGATCTGCAACGCAGTGCTGGACCCGACCAACGGGGACATCCTCATCGAGACCAAGTACGGCTCCCCCACTTCCTCCCGCATCCTCCCCCCTCTTCCTCACTCCTTCCTGGCAGACCCGGTCTGGTCGTCAACTCTCGGTTCCTCCTTCTGAGAAGCTCAGATTCTGAGGACCGTGTCACAGGAAGGTCGAAACAAACCAGATTCGTTTTCCACCCTTGTTGACATGGAATGTGCGATGTAGACGTTTCTTTATCAAGTTTAAGAACCAAAACAAAGTACTGACGGCTTGGAGAGCTGGACATAAGTGTCTCTTCTAGAATCAGTTCAATATGATACATATTCCATCCAATGTATGATTAACTACCCAGTTTAAACCTACTTAATTTGACCTAATACGAGGTGCTAGATGCATCCTGATCAGCATGAGGTTACAGCTGGAGCCAAAGCCAGTGTGGAACAGTAGCAATACAAAATGAACCGGTTTAAACACGTAATGGCACCAGCTGTCTTTGAGGTCCAGAGGTCAGAGAACTGTTCCTAACCCCACTCTGTGTGGTCAGGAGAGCGGTTCCTAACCCGGCTCTGTGGGTTCTAGTGAGCGGTTCCTAACCCGGCTCTGTGGGTTCTAGTGAGCGGTTCCTAACCCGGCTCTGTGGGTTCTAGTGAGCGGTTCCTAACCCGGCCCTGTGGGTTCTAGTGAGCGGTTCCTAACCCGGCTCTGTGGGTTCTAGTGAGCGGTTCCTAACATGGCCCTGTCGGTTCTAATGAGCGGTTCCTAACCCGGCTCTGTGGGTTCTAGTGAGCGGTTCCTAACCCGGCTCTGTGGGTTCTAGTGAGCGGTTCCTAACCCGGCTCTGTGGGTTCTAGTGAGCGGTTCCTAACCTGGCTCTGTGGGTTCTAGTGAGCGGTTCCTAACCCGGCTCTGTGGGTTCTAGTGAGCGGTTCCTAACCCGGCCCTGTGGGTTCTAGTGAGCGGCTCCTAACCCGGCCCTGTGGGTTCTAGTGAGCGGTTCCTAACCCGGCCCTGTGGGTTCTAGTGAGCGGTTCCTGACCCGGCTCCCCCCTGCAGACTGGTGCTGTCCCGGTTCGAGATCGAGGGGGCGTCGATCGGGGAGAGCTCGGTGGAGTCGGAGGAGGACGAGGAGGAGGTGTGGCTCTTCTGGAAGGACCGCAACAAGGAGGTGCGCAGCAAGAGCATCCGGGAGCTGGCCCAGGACGCCAAGGAGGACCAGAAGGAGGACCAGGAGGTGATCAGCTACTACAGGTGACCTCCCCGCGCTCCTTCTGCTGCTGCAGTGAGCAGAAGGCTTCACACACGCGTTCACCCTGAACCTGGTGGCGTCGGAAGCTGTGGTGAGCAGAAGGCTTCACACACGCGTTCACCCTGAACCTGGTGGGGTCGGAAGCTGTGGTGAGCAGAAGGCTTCACACACGCGTTCACCCTGAACCTGGTGGCGTCTGAAGCTGTGGTGAGCAGAAGGCTTCACAAACATGTTCCACCAATACCCTGGTGGGTGGCTGGAGCTGTGGCCAACGTTTTACACCCGTGTCCACTAGGGATGCAAATTATCGAGTAATTCATTAATCGATAGTTGTTTCATCTTATCGATCGATGATCGATTAATTGATAAGCGGCAATTCTTCTGAGAAGCTGAATTTCCTTCTGAATGTGACACATTTAGGTGGTAATTCAACGAAGTCGTTTAGTTGAGGTACTTTAAAATACTTCCACATATTGTGCATTTGGCGTCTTTGTCGTCATTAACCAACTTAAAGTGGCTCCATACTGCACTCCGTTTTGCCCTCTTCATCGTGTCAGTGTCCCGCTTTTCGTTTGTCTTGTCCTGCTTCGCTTGTGTTCCCGCTTGTGTTCCCGCTTGTGTTCCCGCGTGTGCGTCAAGTACGTCTGGCGTCAAGCGCGCCCTCACGTGGACGGTTGGGGAATTACGGGTAAAAAATGCGATTAATTGCAAGTAATTTATTTTAATCGAGTAATCTCTTATCGACCATTAATCGATAATCGATTAATTGTTTGCATCCCTAGTGTCCACCATTACCATGGTGGTGTCTGAGGCTGTGGTGAACAGAGCGCCTGACACGTGTTCCCCATTACCCTGGGGTGACTGGAGGTGTGGTGAACATTTTACACACGTGTTCACTACTTTCCCGGTCTCAGGTACCAGCTGAACCTGTGTTGTGTTGTGGTCCTCAGGTACCAGTTGAACCAGTGTTGTGTTGTGGTCCTCAGGTACCAGTTGAACCAGTGTTGTGTTGTGGTCCTCAGGTACCAGTTGAACCAGTGTTGTGTTGTGGTCCTCAGGTACCAGTTGAACCTGTGTTGTGTTGTGTTCCTCAGGTACCAGCTGAACCTGTGTTGTGTTGTGGTCCTCAGGTACCAGTTGAACCTGTGTTGTGTTGTGGTCCTCACCAGCTGAACCTGTGTTGGGTTCTGTCCCTCAGGTACCAGTTGAACCTGTTTGCCCGCATGTGTCTGGACCGCCAGTACCTGGCCATCAACAAGATCTCGGGCCAGCTGGACGTGGACCTGATCCTGCGCTGCATGTCCGACGAGGACCTGCCCTACGACCTGCGCGCCTCCTTCTGCCGCATGATGCTGCACATGCACGTGGACCGCGACCCCCAGGAGCAGGTCACGCCCGTCAAGTACGCCCGGCTCTGGTCCGAGATCCCCTCGCAGATCGCCATCGATGAGTGAGTGACGCCGCCATCATGTAGCCACAAGCACAGACCTACGGGGTACAGATGATTATATCATGTTCATGTTTCCATAAATACAGACCTACTGGGTACAGATGATTATATCATGTTCATGTAGCCACAAGCACAGACCTACGGGGTACAGATGATTATATCATGTTCATGTAGCCACAAGCACAGACCTACTGGGTACAGATGATTATATCATTTTCATGTGTCCATAAATACAGACCTACTGGGTACAGACGATTATATCATGTTCATGTGTCCATAAATACAGACCTACTGGGTACAGATGATTATATCATGTTAATGTGTCCATAAATACAGAGCTACGGGTTACAGATGATATGTGAGGGGTGGGGGGGGTACAGATGATTATATTACAGTTAATAAAACCATATGACGGGGATGGGGGGGGGGGGGCAGGCTAGTGTAGATGCTGGGGGGTTAGACTTCCAGACTCAAGGTTCTGGGTCTGGTCTCGAAGTCCACAGCCTCCGTGTCTGTGTTCCTCAGCCAGATGATGATCCCACCGCTCCATGCATCTCGCACCACCTTGACTCAGCAGCTAGAGGGGCGACATGGAGGCCCTTGAATTACGCTGTGCCTATTTGAGAGAAAAGGGGGAACTTCATTGGTCCATTCTTTTATCCGTTCGTAGCTATGACAACGACGGCACGTCGAAGGACGAGATCAAGGAGCGCTTCTGCCAGACGATGGAGTTCGTGGAGAACTACCTGAGGGACGTGGTCAGCCAGAGCTTCCCCTTCGCCGACAAGGAGAAGAACAAGCTGACCTTCGAGGTACAGTGTTCCTCTGAGGTTCTCCTGGTGTTCCTCTGACCTTCTCCTGATGTTCCTCTGACCTTCTCCTGGTTTTCCTCTGACCTTCTCCTGGTTTTCCTGGTTTTACCTTCTCTCCCCTGGTCCCGCCCGTCTGCTCAGATGTTCCGTCAGACCCACGTCTGTCTGAGCGGGTCTTGATTCTCTGTGTTCCCTCCTGATCAGGTGGTGAACCTGGCGAGGAACCTGATCTACTTTGGGTTCTACAACTTCAGCGACCTGCTGAGGCTGACCAAGATCCTGCTGGCCATCCTGGACTGCGTCCACACCAACACCTCCTTCCCCTTCAACAAGACGGAGAAGGGTGACGAGGCCAAAGGTGTGTGTGTGTGTGTGTGTGTGTGTGTGTGTGTGTGTGTGTGTGTGTGTGTGTGTGTGTGTGTGTGTGTGTGTGTGTGTGTGTGTGTGTGTGTGTGTGTGTGTGTGTGTGTGTGTGTGTGCGCATTTGTGTGTGTCTCAACCCCTATGAAGGAATATTTGACTTTGTTTTTCTATCTTTTTAACAAATATATTTTTTAATAAGAAAATAAAATGGACATTTATCTTGTGATTTTGTGTTATTTGATATATACAGATAGATAGATAGATTTATTTATACATATAAATAGAGAGGTCTGTCCGTCGTTTGATAACTCCTATCATGAATCAGTGCAGGCAGACCTTCTAATGTAATTGACTCCAACGTCTCCCTTGTAATTAAGCTGTAATGTGTCAGAGTCAGGGGGCAACAGACAGGATCTAAATGACATGTTTGTGTCTGTGTGCACATGTCATGACCTTCCTGAGCGTTTTTGTGTGAGTGTGTGTGCGTGCGCGGACCCTTACTGTGACTGTGTGTGTAGGCAGCAACGTCATGCGCTCCATCCACGGCGTGGGGGAGCTCATGACGCAGGTGGTGCTCAGGGGCGGCGGCTTCATCCCCAGCACGCCGGCCTCCGCCCCCGACGGAGAGACGGCCAAGTCGCAGGTGGAGCCGGAGAAGCAGGACATCCTGGTGATGGACACCAAGCTGAAGATCATCGAGATCCTGCAGGTGAGGCAGGAGAACATACCTTCTGGAGCCCGTCCTCTTGACACCTCGTTAACACCTCGTTAACAGACACCTGTGTACACCTCGTTAACATGCACCTCTGTACATCTCGTTAACATGCACCTCTGTACATCTCGTTAACATGCACCTCTGTACATCGCGTTGACACCTCGTTAACATGCTCCTTTCTAAACCTCGTTAACATGCACCTCTGTACATCTCGTTGACACCTCGTTACCGTGCACCTCTCTACACCTCGTTAACGAAACCAGGCCCATCATAGCCGTGATGCATTGGGGTTCTACAGGTGAAGCAGGAGATGCCATCTTCAGCCCATGCTCCTCTCTACATCCATTGGGGCTCTACAGGAGACACAGCCGAAGATGCTTCCTGGAGAACATGCACCTCTCTGAACCTCGTTAACACCTTGTTACCATGCTCCTCTTAGCACCTCGTTAACGTACTCCCCTTTACACTTTGTTGACATGCACATCATGATCCTGATGCATTGGGTTTCGACAACGTCCCTAGTGTCCAAGACGTTCCACTACAATGTAAAAGAGAAACTAAGAAGAAGGCTGAATGTGAATGTTTGAGCGCCTTGTTAGAGCAGGAGAGGGGTCTAGCCTGGTGGATTCGGACCCCCGTCTCCTAGAGAATGTTATTCTTAAAGAGCCTCCTTCCTCTCCGCTGCCTCCTGCAGTTCATCCTCAACGTGCGTCTGGACTACAGGATCTCCTGCCTGCTCTCCATCTTCAAGCGGGAGTTTGATGAGAGCAACTCCCAGAATGAGCTGTCGGTTGCCGGGGTAACGGCCGAGGGACCCAGCAACATGCCAGGTCAGTGCTGCGGGGGCGGGGCTACACGGGCACTGGCCACTCCCCCTTTGCCCTCGTTGGCAAGACGGCTCCCCTGGCCAAAACAATGCAATTAATGATTGATTAGGTTTAATGAAATAATTGGTCCGAATGCTGTAGTTCCTACTGCTACATATGATTTTGTTTATTAAGATATTGTAAATACATCCGATCAAATTAATTGGTTATGAAAATGGCTGCCATTTCCGTCCCAGAGGAACGAAGTGATGAACTAACTCTCACTACGTGGGGACAAAGTCAGAGTGATCACTAGTGACAGAGTGAGAGTGATCACTGAGACCCGTTGATCTGAAGCCCCTTGGGGTACTTATCTTTACGTGTCCCTCGTTTTTCAGGAGCGCTGGACTTCGAGCAGATAGAAGAGCAGGCTGAAGGGATCTTCGGAGGAAGGTAAGGACGACGTTCTACCTCAAACACCCACAAAAACTCTTGACTTAATGGACATTAGGGCCGGTTAGGCAATGATTCGGTTGTCGTGTGTGTGTGTGTGTGTGTGTGTGTGTGTGTGTGTGTGTGTGTGCGTGTGCGCGCGTGCGTGCGTGTGTGTGCATGCCTGTGTGTGTGTGTGTGTGTGTGTGCGCCTGTGTGTGCATGCCTGTGTGTGTGCGCCTGTGTGTGTGTGCGCCTGTGTGTGTGTGTGTGCGCCCCCCCAGTGAGGAGAACACCCCCCTAGACCTGGACGACCAGGGGGGCCGCACCTTCCTGCGGGTGCTGCTCCACCTCACTATGCACGACTACCCTCCGCTTGTGTCCCGCGCGCTCCACCTGCTCTTCAGGCACTTCAGCCAGCGGCAGGAGGTGCTGCAGGCCTTCAAGCAGGTCTGTGACCAACACATGGCTGCCTCGGTCATAAGCTTAGCTTGCGATGAATACATGAATGGCACAGTCATAAGTTTAGCTTCTGGTGAATACATGAATGGCTCGGTCATAGTCTTAGCTTGCGATGAATACATGAATGGCACAGTCATAAGTTTAGCTTCTGGTGAATACATGAATGGCTCGGTCATAGTCTTAGCTTGCGATGAATACATGAATGGCTCGGTCATAAGCTTGGCGTTCTTTGTGATGGAGACATGAATGGCTCGGTCATAAGCTTGGCGTTCTTTGTGATGGAGACATGAATGGCTCGGTCACTGGTGCCCCTCCCCCCCTCAGGTCCAGCTGCTGGTGACCAGCCAGGACGTGGAGAACTACAAGCAGATCAAGTCGGACCTGGACCAACTGCGCTCCATCGTGGAGAAGTCGGAGCTGTGGGTGTACAAGCGGCAGGGTCCGGACGAGGGTCTGGACGGGGGGGAGCTGCTGGCGAGCGAGTCCGACCACAAGAAGGTGGGGTGGGGGAGCTCCTGGGCTGGCTGATCGGGGTCCTGGTGGAGGTTGCCGGGGTCCTCTGGGCTCGAGCTGATCGCAAATATCTACACCCAGATTTTCAAAGATTTGACTATGAATATGATGTCCTTCGGCTTTGATAAAGTGATTACAGTAGGGTGTATTATTACGTTCATCTGAGGCACACACACTTGGTCATAATGTTATCCTTCCACGGTGTTTAATGGTGGCTTTGAGGTCCAGCGTTTCTTGTCTTCTAAAGCTGATGTGGTTGTTGGTCTGCAGGGGGAATCGGGCGCCTCAGAAAAACCAAAGAAACCAGAGACCACCAGCAGCTACAACTACAGGGTGGTGAAAGAGGTAAACAGATAATCCATCACACAGACACTCTGAGCTCTCCTCTCCCCCCTCTCCTCCCCTCACTCCTCTCCCCTCCTCTTCCCTCTCTCCTCTCCCTCTCTCCCCTCTCCTCTCCTCCCCTCTCTCCTACTCTTCTCCCCTCCTCTCCCTTCTCTTCTCCCCCCTCTCCTCCCCTCACTCCTCTCCCCTCCTCTTCCCTCTCTCCTCTCCCTCTCTCCCCTCTCCTTTCCTCCCCTCTCTCCTACTCTTCTCCCCTCCTCTCCCTTCTCCTCTCTCCCCTCTCCTCTCCTCTCCCCCTCTCTCACCTCTCTCCTCCCCTCCACCTCCTCTCCTAACGCAGTGTGTCCGCTGTGTCCTCAGATCCTGCTGCGTCTCAGCCGGCTCTGTGTTCAGGAGGGCCTGTCGGGCAGGAAGAGCAAGAAGCAGCAGCAGAGGCTGCTGAGGAACATGGGGGCCCACGCCGTGGTGCTGGAGCTGCTGCAGATCCCTTATGAGAAGGTGTGCCTCACTGGGAGTACTGGGAGGACTGGGAGACTGATCTCTGTGTGCTGGGAGTGACCTCTTGCCGCCGTTTGTCCTGAACCCAGGGGGAGGACGTCCGTATGCAGGACATCATGAGGCTCGCCCACCAGTTCCTGCAGAACTTCTGTGCGGGGAACCAGCAGAACCAAGCCCTGCTGCACAAGCACATCAACCTGTTCCTCAACCCAGGGGTGAGGGCCTGCTCTGATAGGCTGGGATGGGCCACCATGAGATGGAAGTCTCCTGTACAGTGGCATGTTTCTGAACCCCAAACCTTCCTAACCGTCTTCCCCTCCGTCGTGCTCCAGATCCTGGAGGCCATCACCATGCAGCACATCTTCATGAACAACTTCCAGCTGTGCAGCGAGATCAACGAGCGCGTGGTGCAGCACTTCGTCCACTGCATCGAGACGCACGGCCGCAACGTGCAGTACCTCAAGTTCCTGCAGACCATCGTCAAGGCGGAGAACAAGTTCATCAAGAAGTGCCAGGACATCGTCATGGCCGAGGTCTGACTCTGCACCCACCTCCCATCACCAGCCTCTCCCCCCTTCTCTGCACTCTCCCCCCCCAAACTCCGACCTCCACCCTTCTCTCCATCTTCCCCTCTTCTCCACCCTCACCCCTTCTCTCCAGTCTCCCCGCAACACCACCCGCCTCTCTTCTCTCCACACACCCACGATGACCGGGAGGTGTCTCCTAACCCAGTGGTCCTCAAACCTTTTCTACTAGTGTACCTCCTCTAGGATATTTTTTCAGCTGAGCACCCGCTTCACCAGCTCAAAACATTTTTGGTCTTTCTGGATGCGCTTTCTTTCTCTCAGATTCTCCTTGTTTTCAGATTTACGTTTCAACCACTTTCACATCACATTTTTTTTTAAATTTCCTTCTCTAGAAATTAAACTAGAATGTCAGAGTACTCCAAAGTACCGCTTAGGGTACGCGTACCCCCATTTGAGAACCACTGTCCTCACCGACTAAACCCTGATGTCTCCCGCCGTGTCCCCAGCTGGTGAACGCCGGCGAGGACGTACTGGTGTTCTACAACGACCGCGCCTCCTTCCAGACGCTGGTGCAGATGATGCGCTCGGAGCGGGACCGCATGGACCAGAACAGCGCGCTGATGTACCACATCCACCTGGTGGAGCTGCTGGCCGTCTGCACCGAGGGCAAGAACGTCTACACCGAGATCAAGTGCAACTCCCTGCTGCCGCTGGACGACATCGTACGCGTGGTCACGCACGAGGACTGCATCCCCGAGGTGCGCCCCCGACGCCTTGGCGTTTCCACGGGAACGGGGTTTAGTAATGGTGGGGGGTTGCAATGTGTGTGGGCTAGCTGATTAACTTATGTTCCTTCAGATTTAGAGCTTTTAGCAGTATTGGTCAGAAGAAAGATCTACAATATAGCGCTTTCGGTACAGTAAGGATGTTTGTAGTACCAAGTGCCAAGGACTGACAATCGCTAGGTTAACCCTTTCCCTGTATACAACAAAGAGATCTAGGTTAAGACGCTATTTAGATAAGAGGTACTATTTTTAAGTGCAAGGACGTACAACATACAATGAAAGTGTGTTCTTCAGATCCAAGTGTAGGAATATGAATGTGTAGGGTAAAGTTTCAGAATACTTTTGATACTTTATCGGTGTGAATTATATATGATTGTTTCTTCTGGACTATTTGAATTCATGTGTTCATGGAAACCCGTCTGAGCCCATCCTGATTGTGGCAGACTCAGACAGGAGCAGATCAGAGTTAACCACCTCGCTCCGCTCCAGGTGAAGATCGCCTACATCAACTTCCTGAACCACTGCTACGTGGACACGGAGGTGGAGATGAAGGAGATCTACACCTCCAACCACATGTGGAAGCTCTTCGAGAACTTCCTGGTGGATATCTGCAGGGTAAGGGCCCCCACACCCCGCCAGAGACCCCCGAAGGGAACCGGGTTCCGGAGCCTAACCCCCTGAGTCCTCTGCTCTCTCATTGGCCAGGTGTGCAACAACACCAGCGACCGGAAGCACGCCGACACGGCGCTGGAGCGCTACGTCACTGAGACGGTCATGAGCATCGTCACCACCTTCTTCAGCTCGCCCTTCTCTGACCAGAGCACCAGCCTGCAGGTAAACCCCCGCCCCCCCTCACCCTCATTGATGAGCACATGAAGGCACAAGGCTCTGGTTCACTGCTTCATCCCTCACCCTCGCGGACCCCCAGTTAACAGGTGGAAACATGAGGACTCTGTGGAGGGCTCGGTATTTCACTGAGTCATCCCTCGCCCTCACAGACACCGTGTTAGCAGGTGAACGCATGAGGATGGAAGGCTCTCTAGTTCACTGCGTCATCCCTCTCCCTCACTGACACCCAGGTTAACAGGTGAACACATGAGGGCAGAGGCTCAGTATTTCACTGTGTCATCCCTCACCCTGAAGGACCCCCAGGGTGACAGGTGAACACATGAGGGCAGAGGCTCAGTATTTCACTGTGTCATCCCTCACCCTGAAGGACCCCGAGGGTAACAGGTGAATACATGACGACAGAAGGCTCTGTACTTCTCTGTGTCATCCCAAATGGCCACCAATACTGGTTTCTCCTACTGATGAAGAAATGAAATGTTTGAAGCGATGCATGCCTGTGAGGAGTAGATGAACGTAGAACGTATTGTGAGGAATCATCCCCTCTCGTGAACTCTTATCTATTTCATGCGTGTCTCCATTCACTGCACTAAAACGTTACCACAGGACTAAACCCTTAACACGCAGTAAGTTAAGACATAGAGGCTGAGTCTGTGTCTTTAAGAGGCGTGAAGGTGGACGGTGGGGGGCCTGGGGGTAATCATGGGTAATGGAGGAGGTCAGGCAGATGGTAGATGGTTAGGAGTCACCCTGTCCTCTGGTGGGACCGTCTAACGTCCGGCTGCCCTCCCCTGCGTGACCACAGGGGGCGACCACACACTGGCACGCAGGTGTGCCGACTCACCAACGCTCTGAACCAGCAGCCACTCAGAGTGTGTGTGTTCGTGTGTGCGCGTGTGCGTGAGTGCGTGCGACGTGCGTGTGTCATCAGAACCGAATCCTCCTCGGCTGTTTATTTTTAGCGCCAAGTGCTTCTAAAAATACGCGTGCTTCTGAGAACCGTGTTTCCGATCAACCCGGCCGCCGGCGGAGGATCCTGGGGGGGGGCAGGGGAGGTGCTGCCGGTTTGATTTGCGTTCATTGGGCTGCCCCTCACGAGTCTGTGAAACGTTCCCGCACCCGTCATCAAGAGGCTTCCCCCTGGGGAGACACAGAAGCCTGTTGACCGAAGAAGGGTTCCGGTGCTCTCATCCGTTGGACATGGGAGCTCTGTCGTTCATACGGGAACACGCGGCTACGCAACGCAATGTGTCCCCTGCTCTTCACGAACATAAGAGCGGCTTATCGTCTCTCGCCTGAAAACGTTGTCGAGATGCCCTAAATAGAGCCTGCGCTGCATGATAACGATATGCGGCATACCTGAATACCTGGCTCTGTTCAGCCTGTTTCCTTACCGCCTATATCCTCTGCTGCAGGCCTCTCTGCTGGGGGAAATGATCAAGGTATATAATGTACGAGTGACCGTGAGTCTGGGTGTGGTTGGGTCCTCTATCTATACGCCTG
This sequence comes from Gadus macrocephalus, assembly GCF_031168955.1. Taxonomy (NCBI): domain Eukaryota; kingdom Metazoa; phylum Chordata; class Actinopteri; order Gadiformes; family Gadidae; genus Gadus; species Gadus macrocephalus. The sequence goes on from NC_082394.1 coordinate 4,591,096, forward strand.
TGGTCACAGGTTGGTGGATGCTTGGGGATTCATTCTGTCAGGGTAACAAAACGCACTCTATGCTGCACCATGGCTCCCTTCATAGCACTGTGTGTGTGTGTGTGTGTGTGTGTGTGTGTGTGTGTGTGTGTGTGTGTGTGTGTGTGTGTGTGTGTGTGTGTGTGTGTGTGTGTGTGTGTGTGTGTGTGTGTGTGTGTGTGTGTGTGTGTGAGAGAGTGTGTGTGTGTCTATGACTTAATGTGTGTGCGTGTGTGTGTCCACACATGGCTGTGTGTGTGCGGTGATGCCTACAGGTGCATGCTTGTGTCACATGCAGGTGATTTGATCAGGATTATGTCATGGTGTGTGCATCACCATCTCTTCCCCCGTCCTCCCCGTCGTCTCCCCCCTGTCCCCCCCCCCCTTCCCCCCAGACCCGGCAGCCGGTCTTCGTCCAGCTGCTGCAGGCGGTGTTCCGGGTCTACCACTGCCCCTGGCTCAGCCCGGTGCAGAAGGGCGCGGTGGAGGCCTGCATCAAGGTGCTCTCCGACGTCGGTGAGACGCTCCTCCGGCCTCCTCACACAACACCTCCTCACACAACACCTCCTCACACAACACCTCCTCACACAGCACCTCCTCACACAACACCTCCTCACACAACACCTCCTCACACAGCACCTCCTCACACAACACCTCCTCACACAACACCTCCTCACACAACACCTCCTCACACAACACCTCCTCACACAACACCTCCTCACACAACACCTCCTCACACAACACCTCCTCACACAGCACCTCCTCACGCAACACCTCCTCACGCAACACCTCCTCACACAACACCTCCTCACACAACACCTCCTCACACAACACCTCCTCACACAACACCTCCTCACACAACACCTCCTCGCACAACACCTCCTCGCACAACACCTCCTCGCACAACACCTCCTCACACAACACCTCCTCACACAACACCTCCTCACACAACACCTCCTCACACAACACCTCCTCACACAACACCTCCTCACACAGCACCTCCTCACACAGCACCTCCTCACACAACACCTCCTCCTGTTAGCTGCGGTTTGCTAACTGAAGCTAACTCCTCTGGCCTCCTCACCCCTTACACTTCCTCCTCCTGTTAGCTGCTCTTGGCTAACTGAAGCTAACTCCTCTGGCCTCCTCACCCCTTACACTTCCTCCTCCTGTTAGCTACTTCTGGATAACTGAAGCTAACTCCTCTGGCATCCTTACCCCTTACACTTCCTCCTCCTGTTAGCTGCTCTTGGCTAACTGAAGCTAGCTCCTCTGGCCTCCTCACCCCTTACCCTTCCTCCTCCTGTTAGCTACTTCTGGATAACTGAAGCAAACAGCAGCTTACTACCCCTTTAAATACCGTCAAAGAAGCACTGAACACAAAATCCTTATCAAATCTATTTCACCGTGGTCTTTGGTCTTCTATCATTTATTTGAGTTCCAACTAGGCGGGGGTTGATGTTGATAGCCGTGTCCAAGAGAGGGTTTAGCTTCTCTGGACCCTTAACGTATTACACCAGAGTGTGTTCTTCAAGACCCTTAAAGTACAAAGTCCCGGTGTGTTGGGCATTTCATACACAACATCGCTCATAAAAACCAGCTGTTGTCATGCTCAAAACATAGCGCATGTATATCCTCGGTAATAACAATACGAGCGTCAGAAAGCGTGTGAATCAACATGTCGGTGCTCCTAGAGACACGTGTCTGAGTCAGTGTGTCCGTTGTGCTGTGTCCCTGGCAGCCAAGGGCCGGGCCATCGCCATCCCCGTGGACCTGGACAACCAGGTGAACAACCTGTTTGTGAAGTCCAACAACATCGTGCAGAAGACGGCCATGAGCTGGAGGCTGTCGGCCCGCAACGCCGCGAGGAGGGACTCGGTAGTGACCGCCTCCCGCGACTACCGGAACATCATCGAGAGGCTGCAGGTGAGGGGGGGGGGGGGGGGGGGGGGGGGGGAGAGAATGTGTGTGTGTGTGTGTGTGTGTGTGTGTGTGTGTGTGTGTGTGTGTGTGTGTGTGTGTGTGTGTGTGTGTGTGTGTGTGTGTGGGAGAGGGGGGGATGTGTGTGTGATGGGGGGGGGGGGTGATGTTTACCGGTATGTGAGTGTGGGTGTGTGTGTCAGTGTTTGTGTGCTTTTTCTACCGGTGTTTGTGTGTGTGTTTTTTAGCTGTGTGTGCGTTGTTTACCTGCGTGTGTGTGTTGTTTACCTGTGTGTGTGTGTGTGTGTGTGTGTGTGTTGTTTATCTGTGTGTCTGTGTTGTTTACCTGTGTGTGTGTGTGTGCGTTGTTTACCTGTGTGTGCGACTGTGTGTGCGTTGTTTACCTGTGTGTGTGTGTGTGTGTGTGTGTGTGTGTGTGTGTGTGTGTGCGCGCGCGTTGTTTACCTGTGTGTGTGTGTGTGTGTGTGTGTGTGTGTGTGTGTGCGTTGTTCACCCGTGTGTCTCCAGGACATCGTGTCTGCTCTGGAGGACAGGCTCCGCCCCCTGGTGCAGGCGGAGCTCTCGGTCCTCGTGGACGTCCTCCACCGCCCCGAGCTGCTCTTCCCCGAGAACACCGACTCACGCAGGAAGTGCGAGAGCGGGGGCTTCATCTGCAAGTAAGGGTCCCCCCTCCCGGGTTCAACCAGGCACTTCATTCATCTGATATGAATCTCATTACGCCTCCATGAGTCTGTAAATGATAATGTGAGGTAATGGATGGTCATGATGGTAACATGTTGATGGGAGGTAATGGTATAATGATGGTAACATGTTGATGGGAGGTTATGGTTGATAATGGATGGTAATGCTGGTAACATGTTGATGGGAGGTAATGGTTGATAATGGATGGTAATGCTGGTAACATGTTGATGGGAGGTAATGGTATAATGATGGTAACATGTTGATAGGAGGTTATGGTTGATAATGATGGTAACATGTTGATGGGAGGTTATGGTTGATAATGGATGGTAATGCTGGTAACATGTTGATAGGAGGTTATGGTTGATAATGGATGGTAATGATGGTAACATGTTGATGGTTGGTAATCGATGGTAATGAATGATAATGGGTGGAAATGATGGAGACATATTCTGACGGGGGAACTGGTGGTAATAAATGGTAACGGGTAATAATGTACGGTAATGGATGGTAACCAAGGTAACGACGTCATAGTGGTAATGTACCGTAATAAATGGTCATATTAATAATGAATGGTCATAGAGGTTATGTATGGTAATGAATGGTAATGGTGGTAACGAGTGTTAATGTACGGTAATGTACAGTAATGAATACTAATAGTGATATTCGTACAGTAATATACGGCAATGAATGGTAGTGTAATTAATGAATGATGGTAGTGGTAATGTACAGCAGTGTTTGTAATGCATGGTAATGTGCGGTAACGTACGGTAATGCGAGTGAACGGTCCGCAGGCTGATCAAGCACACCAAGCAGCTGCTGGAGGAGAACGAGGAGCGCCTCTGCATCAAGGTCCTCCAGACGCTGAGGGAGATGATGACCAAAGACCGCGGCTACGGAGAGAAGGTAGGGGAGGAGGCCCTGATGGAGCTGCTCCACCCGCCACAGGGTGGAGGAGGAGGCCCTGATTGAGCCGCTGAACATCAACCCTGGTCCTGATGATGCGCTGCAGAGCGCTGGTCACCTCAGACACTGACCCTCATGACCCGCGATGGAGGGAGGTCCTTCCTCGCGCAGCCCCTGGGTCAGACCAGAGGTCAGAGGTCATCCGCCTCCTCCGGGGTCGTGACCCCCCTCGGCCGGTCGTGACTCGTGACTTTGTGACGTGTAGCGCCGTGCGTTAAAGCGGCCCAATGGCTCAGCGTCGTACACGGCCGACATTGCAAAAAAAATCATAATAATAATTTCGGGGATCCCCTGTTGAAGATCTGTGTTGTCGGACAACAACACCCTAAGTTGTTGTCTCTGCAGCGCGTTAGGACCTGCAGCCTCGCGGCGCTGCGACCTGTTAGCTGCGAGCTGTTAGCTGCGACCTGTTAGCTGCGACCTGTTAGCTGCGACCTGTTAGCTGCGAGCTGTTAGCTGCGAGCTGTTAGCTGCGAGCTGTTAGCTGCGAGCTGTTAGCCGTGATGTTGTCCTCTGCTGATGCCTCCTGTCTGCCCCTAACGCCTCACCCTCTGCTCTCTTTCAGCTCAGGGCCTTTGATGATGAGATGGATGTGCCCAAGGTTGTCTTAACTTTATACCACGCCCGTGCCTCTCTCTCTCTCTCTCTCTCTCTCTGTCTGTCTCCGTCTCTGCCTCTTTCTTTGACTTTCTCTCTCTGCCTTCCTTCTTGCTCTCTCTCTCTCTCTCTCTCTCTCTCTCTCTCTCTCTCTCTCTCTCTCTCTCTCTCTCTCTCTCTCTCTCTCTCTCTCTCCTCTCTCTCTCTCTCTCTCTCTCTCTCTCTCTCTCTCTCTCACTGTGTGTGTCATTTTCTCTCTCAGCTTCCGCCGTTAATGTCTGTGTCTTGCTAGAAGTAGTTCTGAAAACAGTGGATTTGTAGCATCGTTAGCATCATTAGCATCTGTAGCCTTGTTAGCATCTGTGTGTTTTTGGTGATCTGGCACATCTGACATAATCTGTGTATGGTTGGTTTAGCCTTTTAGATACACTCCACCTACATATATGCACACATATACCAACACTGTGGATATATATATATACATGGAAGATGAGTGGGATGTTCTCAGCACGGTCTCTCCATGGTGGTGTCACTGTCTCTCCATGGGGGTGTCAGGGTCCCTGGTTGGTCTTCCCCAACACGTTCACACTCTTCTCCTGAAGGCTGTCTCTGTATTTCTGATGCGTTTCTGTCGGCCGCCAGTAGGGGGCACTGTGACGATGTGGACGGTTCAGCGATGGTTGCTGTGTGCGTGCGCGTGTGTTTATGAATGTGAGACGCGGTGGCAGGCGGCGAGGCTGTCCTAGTTTTCTTGTGCTTGTGAGCGGCACGATTCCTGGAGCCCTGCCAGCCCAGGCTGAGGTTACATAAGATCCAAGGTTTTTATTTTTTCCTGGAACTAAGCCCCTGCATCGATGTGTGACCTTCAGCAGTAATTGCCAATAAAAGTGTAGAGAAGCTGTTTACCCAGAGAGACGTGTGTGTCCGTGTGTGTGTCTGTGTAAGTGTGTGTTTAGGTGGTTTGTGTCCGTGTGTCTGTCTGTATATTTGTGTGTGTGTGTGTGTATGTTTGCGTACGAGCGTGACTGTGGTGTGCCAGTGTGTGTGAAGCGTGCATGTGTGTGGGCGCCTCTGTGTGCATGGATGCCTCTGTGTGTGTGTGTGTGTGTGTGTGTGTGTGTCTGTGCGTGCCTGGGTGCATGGATGTCAGTGTGTGTGTGTGTGTGTAGAGGAGGTGCAGAGAGCTGGACAGCAGCGCTCCTGTGCAGACCTGCCCTGGGCTCGCTGCTCTCCCCCTCGCGTGTCCCCCTCGCGTGTTGGGTGCATGGATGTCAGTGTGTCCGCGTGTGTGTGTGTTCCTGTGTGTGTGTGTGTAGAGGAGGTGCTGAGAGCTGGACAGCAGCGCTCCTGTGCAGACCTGCCCTGGGCTCGCTGCTCTCCCCCTCGCGTGTTGAGAGAAGCCCCCCCCCCCCCCCCCTCTGTCATGGAGCTGTCACGGAGGCTTGTTGTTTCGGGTCCACATTGAAGTCATGATGTCACCCCTTTTGTAACACCTTTTTTTTTTCGGCGCTTCCTCTTCCATTCACACCTTCGCCTCGCACCCGTCACCCCGTCCGTGGTGACGGGGGTGACGTGTCGCTGCCTCTCCTGACCGGTGAGAACCCGTTCATAGAGGCGGCGGCGGCGGCGGCGGGGGGGGGGGGGCGGCGGCACGGCGCTATCACTGAGGAGCACGGGGCTCACGGTCAGAGAGCGGCCATGTTTCCACGGGAGGACGCAGGGCAGCCAGAGAAGCGTCTGTGAGGTGTTGGGGGAGGCGTGCGAACCTGAGCAGGCAGCCAGGGAAACAGACGTAAACAGGCCAGAGTGTGGGCCGGAACAAAGCGCCTGCGTGTTTGTCTGAGAATGCTTTCTGAATGATCAGGGGTTTGCCGCAGGGAAACTCCTGTGTGTGTGTGTGTGTGTGTGTGTGTGTGTGTGTGTGTGTGTGTGTGTGTGTGTGTGTGTGTGTGTGTGTGTGTGTGTGTGTGTGTGTGTGTGTGTGTGTGTGTGTGTCAGTCATCTGTGTCCTCATGATGCTGCTGTCTGCGAGACACACACACACACAAAGAGACACACACGCCAACCATTCCTGTGAAGTCATTGATTAGACCAGAGCAGGGTGGGATAGGGTTTGCGTTGGAGCTGACGTGTGTTGTGTTTCTGATGGGAGCTGGTTGTGTTGGAGGTGATGGTGTGTTGTGTTTCTGACGGGAGCTGGTTGTGTTGGAGGTGATGGTGTGTTGTGTTTCTGACGGGAGCTGGTTGTGTTGGAGGTGACGGTGTGTTGTGTTTCTGATGGAGCTGGTTGTGTTGGAGGTGATGGTGTGTTGTGTTTCTGATGGGAGCTGGTTGTGTTGGAGGTGATGGTGTGTTGTGTTTCTGATGGGAGCTGGTTGTGTTGGAGGTGATGGTGTGTTGTTGTTTTCTGACGGGGTTGGGGTGGAGGTGACGATGTGTTGTGTTTGTCGTGTTTAGTCCCAACGTTCTCTTCCTCCGTGCCCCGGCTCTCCTCTCGTCACTCTCTCCGTGTTTGGGGACAGACAGACGGTCCAAGTCTCTGGTTTAGCGGACGGGTTCTGGATGTATTTATTCGAATCCTTTTTTTTGATAGAGCCCCTGCAGTCCTCTCTCGCTGCCCCCCTGCTTGGCTCTCTGTCCTCGTTTGTTTGCAGAGTCGTCGTTCAGCACAACCCTCTTTTGGTTTCCGTCGACCCCATTTAGCCGCGCGCTACAACGTCTCGTACCGCCAACCGTGGGAGGTAGAGGGGAACGGGGGAACAGGGCAGTCTGTTCCTCGACCGCGTACCGACGCACCGCGCGCCAACAAGACAAACACCGCAGAGAACATAACACAGCAGAGAACACAACACAACAGAGAAACCAAACACAACACAGCCGAGAACACAGCACAACAGAGAACACACAACGACAGATAACACAACACCTCAGAGAACACAACACAACAGAGAACACAACACAACAGAGAAACCGAACACAACACAGCCGAGAACACAACACAACAGAGAACCAAAACAATTCGTCACTTTTTCGAGTGTGGGAACCGACTTCACTGCGCTCATAATAACCACCACCGCACCTCACCTTCCTCCAATGGACCCCACCACCCTACGGATCATGAGCACGGCTGCACCACCCAAACACCACCCAAACACCACCCACCACGGCCCTCTGCATGCTCACTCACTCACACACCGGTGCTGTCACCGACCTGCCTGTCACTCATCCCTTCTCCACAGCCGTTCCACCTCCTATCGCATGATCAACTAACCCTGTTTGTGTTCTGCTGTCTGCTCTGCTGACTCACCCCCACCTCCACCCACTGCACCACCCAGGAGCTGGATCAGAACCAGCCTGAGAAGATTGTGGAGGACCAGAAGAGGGTAGGTACTTCAGGCATCACTGCGCCCTGCGGACACGCCCGCTTATTAGAGTTCCTAAAACACGCTTGAGTTAAGTTCATACAACACGCTTAAGCTAAGTTCATACAAAACACACTTCATTAAGGTGCACACGACAAGCTTAAGTTAAGTTGATACAACACGTTAAGTAAAGTTCACACAACACTCTTAAGTTAATTTCACACAACACACTTAAGTTAAATTCATGCAACACGCTTAAGTTAAGTTCATACAAAACGCTTAAGATAAATTCATGCAACACCCTTAATTATAAGTTCATGCAACACGCCTTATTAAGGTTCATAGATCACACTTAAGGTAAGATGCACTTTACACACATGAAAAACAACAAAAACAAATCAGTTCTAAAGATATGTAGATGGCCGATACGTCTCGTATTTGGTTTGTTAAATATAGTTTAGAGTTAGAATGAGAAGTAATGGGGCTCCAAGGTCCGCTGTGTGTGCTGAAGAGTAGAGAAGGTGGAGCATCACTCAATGTTTTGCTGTCTAGGCTGCTCCTTGAATAATGGCAGAGCCACGGATCATTCTAACACCGTCCCTTATGGGACCTGATGGTTGAAGTGGGAGAACGTAACGTTAATATGGATGTACTGAACACAGCATATTTTAGGGAGAAGGCGTCTGAGGAATCCGGGTTGGGAAGGCGTGAGTTACATGTCACACGTTTTACCATCCACAGACGTTCGCCTGAAGAGGATGGGACCGGTTTAATCTGGGGCCAAAAAGACTGAGTTGTATCTCAAACTGAACATGTTACTCCGTCGTAGAACGCTGTGTTACACACTCAATATTGCAAACTGCCTCGGGTTAGTTTAGACTTCAGAGATGTGTTAAAGGTGACATATTATGCCACCAGGTTTGAGTGTGATGAGCCGTTAAAAGCCACTCACACCTGGTGGTATAATACGTCACCTTTAAAGTATGTGAGAAACATGATAACGCGTGCATGTTCATGTCAGTCATGCAGTGTTTTACACTTGCAAACATCGAAGGCTTAATTCAATCTTTAATGGTTAGTAGGATTTAGATTCAGACTGTGTAGCATAGTGATGGGTTAGTAAGTGGCGTTCATTGAAGACCTAGTGTAGTTAAAGCGAGCTACAACACGGTCCCTATAGCTGAACCCCAGCACTGCGCAGACGGTGAGTCAGGTCGTTATCTAAGACTCCTGCTTTCTTTCATTTCCTGTGAATGTACGCTGGTGTTCCTGCTAATAGACGGCGGGGTGGGCATCGCTCGCGTCCCTCCAGAGAGAAGCCCACGTGGACGTCTTAATATAGAACCAGTGCTTATGTGAACACACACACACACACACACACACACACACACACACACACACACACACACACACACACACACACACACACACACACACACACACACACACACACACACACACACCTCTTCTTTTCTCCCTTCCTCTTGTTTCCCTATGGATGGTCTGTCAGGTAGCTGTGGGCCATCGTTGCCATGCCGACGGTTAAGTCGTGCTCTGGGGCCCGTGGTTACGGGGATGAGTCACGCCGTGGGTGGGGTTGGGTTGGCCCCACAGGTCGTCTTGTCTGAACACCAGAACCCGTAGGAGGAGGACGCGGGCAGTAGTGATGGAGATGGTGGCGGGGGTGCTACTACGTCTGTCTGCGACAGAACACTCCCCGAGTCCAGCTTGAGTCTCATCAAAGCTCCTTCGGTTTTATAGGAGTGTGGACGGTGTACTTTGGATATAGCGTGACTCTCGTAAAGCATGATGCGTCCAAAGTACACCGTCCACACTTCTATAAAACCTAAGGAGCCTTGATGAGACTCAAGCTGGGCTTGAGTCTCATCAAGGCTCCTTAGGTTTTATAGAAGTGTGGTCGGTGCACTTTGGTTTTATGGAAGCGTCGACGGTGTTCTTTGGGTGCAGCGTGAGGCTCGTAAAGCATTGCGTGCGTGGTGCATACTGTGTTAGCCCTGCTGGTCTGAGGTCTGCCCTGTTGTCCACCTCTGACACTGTCACAATGTGAACCCCATATCTCCCATCAAGGGGGGGAGACCCCCCAGATCTTGAACGTCCCCGGTTTCCCCCAGCAGGTGTTTCTGCGTGCGTCGCCACGTCGCGCCACTAAAGGTTTCCGTTTCCTTCCCCGTTGCAGGGCGAGGCGCTGAGGCAGATCCTGGTGAACCGTTACTATGGCAACTTCCACCGCAGTGGGGCCCGCCGAGACAGCCTGACGGTGTACAGCCCAGGGGCCCTCAGCCCCACGGGGGCCGGCAAGAGCCAATCAGGTGGGGCGGCATGTGTGATGTCACGTATTTTAACGACCAGGGGTTTGTAAGTCGTGAATGATGATGTGTGTGTGTGTGTGTGTGTTCTTGTTATCCTATCGGTGGACAGGCTGTGTTCTCTCTGTTCTGTGGAGTTATGCTACGCACGCACGCACGCACGCACGCACGCACGCACGCACGCACGCACGCACGCACGCACGCACGCACGCACGCACGCACGCACGCACGCACGCACGCACGCACGCACGCACGCACGCACGCACGCACGCACGCACGCACGCACGCACGCACGCACGCACGCACGCACGCACGCACGCACGCACGCACGCACGCACGCACGCACGCACGCACGCACGCACGCACGCACGCACGCACGCACGCACGCGCGCGCGCGCGCGCAGCGCGCACACACACACACACACACACACACACACACACACACACACACACACACACACACACACAGCCACAGCCCCACCGGTTTGGACGGCTCTTGTCCTGGGCCAGTGTTGGTGGGTGGGGGGGGGGGAGGTGGGGGGGGGGCTGGTGTTGTGGGGGACGTGGGGACACAGTCGCCCGCCCAAAACAAGTCCGGTATGTTGTGGAGCTGGGCCTACAGCCAGGAGCTCAGAGTCCAGCCCGGTCTTACCTCAGGAAGGTTGTGCGACGTTTGTGTTTTTTGTTGTGGAGCGGCGTTGTGCGTACGGCCCTGGCCTCTGCATCAGGGCCACCGCCGCCACTGACCGCCTCCAC
>NC_082394.1:4601840-4611840 GCF_031168955.1 Gadus macrocephalus
GGCGGTTTTATCAACCTCTGATGCTTCAACCGGTCCGCACGGACCCGTAAAACATCATGGGCCTCACGTGAGCGGCGTGGGAACGGCCCCTCCGCAGGGGGGCCAGGGGCCGCGCCCGGAGGCTCTTCCTCTCAGACTCTGAGCCTCCAGGCGCCGCACGACAGCCGGTTACGTAAGAGCCCGGCCGCCACTCAACAGTGGGTCTGTGGGTGTGTGTGTGCGTGTGCGTGTGTGTGTGTGTGTGTCGACACCTGGGAAAGCTAATGTATGCCAGGTGCACGTGAGCCTTGAGTGTACGTGGTCTGAGGCACGTGTGGTTACTGTATGAGTGTCTCTGAGCCTGGAGGGCCGTTATGTAATGGTCTAGGGGGAGGGAGGGAGGGAGGGAGGGAGAGAGAGAGAGAGAGAGAGGGAGTCTGTTTGCTTAGATCAGTGTAATCTGCCCCCACTCCTGGCACTGGGCCCCCATGTTTTTACCCTCTCTCACCCACCACCTCCCCCTCCTCCCCCCCTCTCTCACCCACCACCTCCCCTCTTCCCCCCCCTCTCACCCACCTCCTCCCCCCTCTCTCACCCACCACCTCCCCCTCCTCCCCCCCCCTCTCACCCACCACCTCCCCCTCCTCCCCCCTCTCTCACCCACCTCCTCCCCCCTCTCTCACCCACCACTTCTCCCTCCTCCCCTCTTTCTCACCCACCTCACCCCTCCCCCTATTCCCGGTCCCTCACCCATCACCTCCCCCTCCTCCTTCCTCACTCACGCACCACCTCGCCCTCTCTGCCCCCCACCGCCTCCCCTCTCCCTCCTCCCCCTCTCTCCCACCCACCACCTCCCCTTTCCCCTCTCTCACCCACCACTTACATGTCCTCCCCTCTCTCACCCTCCTCCCTCCCTCTCTCGCCCACCACCTCCTCCCCTCTCCCCCCCCCCCTCTCTTCCCCACCACCTCCCCCTCTTCGCTCTCTCACCCACCAACTACACCTCCTTCCCCCCCCTCCCCTCCCTCTCTGCCCGACTGGCCCACCTCGTCATTCAGTTATTTATTGCAAGGCGTCCTTGCCTGGCCGCTTCGGCTCCTATCGCTTCCCCCCTGGCAGGGTGTGTGTGTGTGTGTGTGTGTGTGTGTGTGTGTGTGTGTGTGTGTGTGTGTGTGTGTGTGTGTGTGTGTGTGTGTGTGTGTGTGTGTGTGTGTGTGTGTGTGTGTGTGTGTGTGTGTGTGTGTGTGTGTACGGGTGTACGTGCGGCGGGGCGGTTGCCTGGTGGTGGTGGTGGTGGCGGGGGGCCCCGGAGCTCACAATGATGTCATTGTTTGAGCTGGTCGGAGTAGCGACCTCGGTGCCCGAGGAGAGCCTGCTAGGGGGCGTGGTCCGCCTGCTAGGGGCGTGGTCACCCTGCTAGGGGGCGTGGTCAGCCTGCTAGGGGGCGTGGTCAGCCTTTTGGTTTGAGGGTTTGGTTGTGAGCTGGAAAGACTGCTGGACTTTGAACTTCATTTTTAGGATTCAAAACAAATAAGGCTCGAACACACACACACACACACACACACACACACACACACACACACACACACACACACACACACACACACACACACCTAGCAGCCCCATGCACGTAGAACCTCACACTAACACAAACATATGCACACACACACAAACATATGTACATAGACACTCACACTTGCACGCACGTACACACCACACAGACATATGCACACAAACACACACACAAACATGCACATAGACACTCCCACTAACACAAACATATGTACATAGACACTCACACGTGCATGCACGCGGACACACACACACACACACACACACACACACACACACACACACACACACACAAATATACTCACAAACAAACGGATGCACACACACAAACACAAGAGTATGCACAGACACACACAGACACACACATTGTTGACAGGAGAGCCTGTAGGAGCGACCGATCGTTTATCGTTCACCTTTACAACAGTTTATCTGCTGCAGCTCTCACGTCTACCCTGAAACCACCGCTGGTTGTGCAACGGGCTCTGAAGCTGGCCTCGATGGCACCTGATAAAGGATCAGTCATCTGTCCACACCCCTCTGTCTCTCTCTCTGTCTCTCTATCTCGCTCTGTCTCTATGTCTCTCTCTCACTGTGTTTTGTCTCTCTCTCTGTCTGTCTCTCAATCACTCACACTCTCTCTGTCTCTCTCTGGTTCTCTCTGTCTGTCTCTCTCTCTCTCTCTCTCTCTCTCTCTGTCTCTCTCTCTCTCTCTCTCTGTCTGTCTGTCTGTCTGTCTGTCTGTCTGTCTGTCTGTCTGTCTGTCTGTCTGTCTGTCTGTCTGTCTGTCTGTCTGTCTGTCTGTCTGTCTGTCTGTCTGTCTGTCTGTCTGTCTGTCTGTCTCTCTCTCTCTCTCTCTCTCTCTCTCTCTCTCTCTCTCTCTCTCTCTCTCTCTCTCTCTCTCTCTCTCTCTCTCTCTCTCTCTCTCTCTCTCTCTCTCTCTCTCTCTCTCTCCCTCCCCCCCCTCTCTCATGGCCCCCAAATCCCTCTCTTGCCTCGGGTGTCTGGGCCTCGCCCGCCTCCACTCCGCCGTCTCCCCTTCCCCGCTGGCCTAAGTAGGCCAGGCTCGGGTTGTTTTGTTTCCCTGGGCGCGTGGAAGCCCTGCCGGCGGGCTGCTGCTGCAGATAACAGGCCTTACGTAACGCCGACCAGCCTTCTGGGGGATTTAGGGCAGCGTGTTTTACGTTGAGAAGCGCTCTGATTCCACGCTGACCTCGTCCCCTTAAGAACTAATTAACGGAGTCAAAGTGTTGTTTCTGGAGGAGACTCGACACCTTTGCCGCTCCCGGTGTGTGTGTGTGTGTGATGCATTGTGGGGGTTCTGGCGGCACTGTGCTGCTTCCGGTTTGGCTGACGGCGTGTGTCTCTACAGTGCGTGCGGCGCCGGCACGGAGAGCAGGTTATTGTGGACGGTCTGGTGAGGATGCAGCCAGCGGCCCCCCCCGCGCCGGGTCCTACGGTCGAGATCCGGCCCGCTGACGCAGACCGGGTCCGTCGTCGCCGCAGGGCCCCGCTGGCTCAGACCCTCAGCGGTCGCCTGGCGCCCGGCCCGCTGCGTCCCTCACAAGGACCCCTGTGGCGCGGCTTCTAAAGGTCACAGCAGCGCGGCGGTTCTCTGATGCTATTATGGGCCGTTTGTTGTTGTGACGCGGTGATCGTGTTTATGGTCCTCCTGGACTGCGTCATTGCGTGCTACCCGCCTTATCCAGGTCTCTGATATCAACGATATCTCCTGCGTAATCGCCTCCTTAAACTCTTTTATAATCCTTATGACACCTGCGGTGCGATGTCAAATGAAAGGAGAGGAGTTCAAGGTGTCGTCTGGTGACGGTGTGTCTTGAAGTTGTCGGAATGTTATTCCTCTCCCCGCCGGTCAGCATTCCCTGGTGACACCCCGGTGGCCACATTGAGTCCATTGTTGTGGTTTATCCCCCACTGACCCCCTGGTGTCATAAGGGGCGTAACGTGTCGATCACTGCAGTGGACACAACGCCCGACTGACCGCTGTCCCCTTTAAACCCCCTCGCCGGCTCCCAGGATTCCTTCTTCCGGCGACTGACGGCAGACAAGAAGTCTGAGAAGTTCTTCCGGGTCTTCTACGATCGCATGAAGCTGGCCCAGCTGGAGATCAAAGCCACGGTGACGGTCAACACCAGCGACCTGGGCAACCGCAAGAGGGACGACGAGACGCCCGACAAGGACGTCCCCGTGCGCAAGAAAGGTCCGCCACTATCGCCTTTACCCCTCCGTACCTTTGTCTTTGAGAACACGTTTTTTTCTCGGGTTGCGGCTCGTTGCGACGTGTATTCATCGGTTGCTATACTTGTTCATCTTCTGCACCTTCTGTGTTCCGATCAGCCACGTTACTTTGTTTGCCGAACATCTCTGGTTTTGTGGATCGGATAGCTCCGTTGTGTTAGCTCTAACATTAGCGCTCCTTCGCTAACCCTCGGTGTGTCCGTCCTCACGCCAAAGACTAGCGACATTGTGTTAGCTCTAACATTAGCTCTTCTTGGCTAACCCTCTGTTTGTCCGTCCTTCAGCCAAAGACTCTCCGGTGGTGGTGACAGAGGACGCCCGCGACCAGCTGCTGGAGGCCTCCTCCGCCACCAAGAAGGCCTTCAACTCGTACCGCCGCGACGCTGACGCGGAGGAGCACTTCTCCCTGGCCGACGGCCAGCCCAGCGCCGGCGACAAGAACCAGGACGAGGGCGAGATGAGCTTCATCATCGTCATCATGCAGCCCATCCTGCGCTTCCTGCAGCTGCTCTGCGAGAACCACAACCGGGACCTCCAGGTGGGTGCAACCCTCAGACCCCCAGACCTTAGATCATCAGACCCCCAGACCCCCAGGCCCAAGGCCCCAGACCTCAGACCCCCAGAACCTCAGACCCCCAGACCCTCAGGCCCAAGGCCCCAGACCTCAGACCCCCAGACCTCAGACCCCATCAGACCCAAGACCTCAGACCCCCAGACCCTGCTTCTATGCAGAACAACGTGCATTTGATCGAGGGATGGGGTATTCTAATCGTTCAAGTCCAATCGAACTCCATTCTACGCCGTGCTCTGTGGTGATGTGACGATACGAGTGAAACATCACGACAGGAACAGGAAGTGAGTTCAAAGTGAAAGTAAACGTCAGGAGGTTAGAGCAGACGTGCTCAACAAGGGAAACCACACAACACCACATGAGCCAAACGTGAGCTAACAAGAACAATAGGACTGTGAATCACAGAGAGGTGTTTTAGAGGTAGAGTTAAAGGAGGAAAACTGCACTTACTGATTAGGAGAGAGTTGACCTAAAAAGGTTTGTTTCAAGATGCTGATTAACATAACGGACGATTTATTGTCCGATCACCGGCTCCTTATCAGTAACATGCTCTCGCCCCCCCCCCCCCCCCCCCCCCCCCTAGACCCTCAGACCCAGCTTCTATGCAGAACAGCGTGCATTAGAACGAGGGATGGGGTATTCCAATCATTCAAGTTCAATCTTACTCTAATGTAGTTATGGTCTGTGGTAATTTAACAACACAAGTGAAACAGCACGACAGGAACCGGAAGTGAGTTCAAAGTGATGGTTTACGTCAGGAGGTTTGAGCAGACGTGCCTCAACAAAGGAAACCAAACACCGCAGGAACTAAACGTGAGCTTACAAGAACATAGGACTGGGAATCACAGAGAGGTGTTTTAGATCTAAGCAAACAGGAAAGTGTTTTTAATTCTAAAGAATTAAAGAAGGAAAACTACACCATGACATTAGGAGAGAGTTAACCTAAAAAGGTTTGTTTCAAGATGCTGACTTAAATAATAACAGCCAATATATTGACCGATCACCGGTTCCTAATCAGTAACATGCTCTCGCCCCCCCCCCCCCCCCCCCCCCCCAAGTTCTGGCATTCATGAAGTTCCTCATCCAAGCTGTTGTCCGTCCAGAACTTTCTGAGGTGCCAGAAGAACAAGAACAACTACAACTTGGTGTGCGAGACGCTGCAGTTCCTGGACTGCATCTGCGGCAGCACCACGGGGGGTCTGGGCCTGCTGGGGCTGTACATCAACGAGAAGAACGTGGCCCTCATCAACCAGACGCTGGAGAGCCTCACCGAGTACTGCCAGGGGCCCTGCCACGAGAACCAGGTGAGTGCAGCGCACACCAGACTCTGGGTCAGAAGGAACCAATACTGCTGCATCATGGGAAAGATTTACATTCAGGGCATTCGGCAGACTCTTTTTTTCCAAAGCGGCTTACGAAAGAGAAACAATATAGCTCTGTCGGTACAGTAAGGATGTTCATGGGCAAGTACCAAACACTAACAATCACTAGGTTAACCCATTCCCCATATACAACAATGATAGCTAGGACTAAGTACTATTTTTAAGTGCCAGGACGTACAACATACAATAAGTGTGTGCATTAAGTGCCAGGACCTACAACATACATAAGTGCGTACATTAAGTGCAAGGATGTACAGAATACAATAAGTGCCTAGTAGGGGGTTAGGGGGGAGACTGTGCAGGTTCTCTGTATTTTTTAATCTCAGCCCTGGATATTGTATCTGTGATTAACGGCTCTAAACATACAGTGCGCTGAAGTCTCATAAAATCAGTCTGGGTTTTAATTTCTCTAGAACTGCATTGCCACCCACGAGTCCAACGGCATCGACATCATCATCGCCCTCATCCTGAACGACATCAACCCCCTGGGCAAGAAGCGGATGGACCTGGTGTTGGAGCTGAAGGTAGGCACCACCAACCCCACCTAAGCAGCGCCACCAGCATGCTCCACCTAACGTTGGCTTGCCATGTTTGAGTTCGGTTGGCTCTACACTCATGACAACCTGGGTACCGCTGGCATCTATAATAGAAGCAGACCCTGAGAGAGGGATCATTTATCACGGCAGCTATAGCTGTTGAGCAAGGCAGCCAAACCAAACATCTGCAGAGAGCATTTCCTCCTGCACCACTGGGTCTGCTTGTTGTCTTTGGCCGGAACAACTCCAGAGGGGCTTTGAGAGATTTTATGTTCAGAGTTGTATTTTGTGTTTTCCTTTGCTTGTCGATGCCGCCTCCACCTACTCAAACACCACCTCCGACCATTCATACACCACCTCCCCCTCCACCCACCCTCTCGTTGTCGTCTTGTTCCGTCTCAGAACAACGCCTCCAAGCTGCTGCTGGCCATCATGGAGAGTCGCCATGACAGCGAGAACGCGGAGAGGATCCTGTACAACATGAGGCCCAAGGAGCTGGTGAGCGACCTGCACCGCCTCACGTCCACCTCCACCTGAACAGAGACTCTCAAGAATGACTTGTAGAAGCCAGAGCCTTGGGCAGCCTACTCCATCCTCCTCTGAGTCTATGCACACTTCCAAATAAACCGACATTACCCCCATCGTGTGTGTGTGTGTGTGTGTGTGTGTGTGTGTGTGTGTGTGTGTGTGTGTGTGTGTGTGTGTGTGTGTGTGTGTGTGTGTGTGTGTGTGTGTGTGTGTGTGTGTGTGTGTGTGTGTGCAGGTGGAGGTCATAAAGAAAGCCTACCTGCAAGGGGAGGTGGAGTTCGAAGGCTCGGACGAGGAGGAAGAGGAGGGTGAAGAGGAGGACCACGACGCTGCCTCACCCAGAAACGTTGGACACAACATCTACATCCTGGCCCACCAGGTGAGTCCCACCTGGCGCTACCTTCTCCCCCGTCACGCCCCTGCCTCCAGGGGTCCCCGACGTTCTGCTACGGCCTTCTACACTGGACCCAGCACGTATATATATTGTGCGGTAGAATCTGCATCACCTTCTCATCGTCAAACCACTGAAATTAAGACTATTTCTACTCGGTGTCACTCCTCTGATTTATGAATGAATTGTAGACCTGCATGTAAAGTTGGGTTTTCCATGAAGTAAAGATCTGTGAACCTACTGACATAGGAGTCGTAACCATGACAACTAATTAGCACCTAATGTGATTCCGGTGTGTCTGCGTGTCGTGTGACCCTTGTCTCTCGCCGTACAGCTGGCACGCCATAAAAAGGAGCTGTCAATCATGTTGAAGCCGGGAGGTTCGAGTGGGGAAGGAGACGAGGCCCTGGAGTTCTACGCCAAACACACCGCCCAGATAGAGGTGACTGCACCACCCTAAACACCACCCAGATAGAGGTGAATGCACCACCCTAAACACACCGCCCAGATAGAGGTGACTGCACCACCCTAAACACCACCCAGATAGAGGTGACTCCTCCACCCTAAACACCACCCAGATAGAGGTGACTCCTCCACCCTTAACACACCGCCAAGATAGAGGTGACTCCTCCACCCTAAACACACCACCCAGATAGAGGTGACTGCACCACCCTAAACACACCGCCCAGATAGAGGTGACTGCACCACCCTAAACACACCGCCCAAATAGAGATGACTGCACCACCCTAAACACACCACCCAGATAGAGGTGACTGCACCACCCTAAACACCACCCAGATAGAGGTGACTGCACCACCCTTAACACACCACCCAGATAGAGGTTATCCTAAACACCGCCCGGATAGAGGTGACTCCTCCACCCTATACACCACCCAGATAGAGGTGACTGCTCCACCCCAAACACACTGCCCAGATAGAGGTGACTCCTCCACCCTAAACACCAACCAGATAGAGGTGACTCCTCCACCCTAAACACACCACACAGATAGAGGTGACTGCACCACCCCAAACACACCGCCCAGATAGAGGTGACTGCACCACCCTAAACACATCGCCCAGATAGAGGTGACTCCTCCACCCTAAACACCACCCAGATAGAGGTGACTGCACCACCCTAAACACACCAGGTCAGTGTCACGCCCAGATAGAGGAGACTGCACCACCCCAAACACACCACCCGGATAGAGGTGACTCCTCCACCCTAAACACACCACCCAGATAGAGGTGCCTCCTCCACCCTAAACACCACCCAGATAGAGATGACTCCTCCACCCTAAACACACCGCCCAGATAGAGGTGACTGCTCCACCCTAAACACCACCCAGATAGAGGTGACTGCTCTACCCTAAACACAGAAACAAGGGCCACACTATGGCCCTCCCTTGAGACACCGGCAGCCATTATTCCTCGGAGACCCTTTGCAGAACCCCTCTCTCCCTCAGATCGTGCGCCAGGACCGCACCATGGAGGAGATCGTGTTCCCCGTCCCCAGCATCTGCGAGTTCCTGACCTCGGAGTCCAAGCTGCGCATCTACTTCACCACAGAGCGCGACGAGCAGGGCAGCAAGATCAACGACTTCTTCCTGTGTGCCGAGGACCTCTTTAACGAGATGAACTGGCAGAAGAAGCTCCAGGGTACGGCGAAGACGCGCGTCCTCGCGTACACACATCCAAACGCTCAAGGAACCCTCTGATCCTGGCTGCTCTGTGTGGCCATGTTGTTGTCTGTTTCTGTGTGTCTACCTGCCTGCCTGTCTCTCTCTCGCTCTCTCTGTCTGTGGGTCCTTGTGTGTTTTTGAGAGTGAACAGGGGCTTTCCAGGTCTTCTGAAGTATCTCACGCTCACATCCGTCATCTTCTGAATCACACATACATACCCATACACACACATACACACACACAGCGTGTCATACGTTAACACGTTGGACCACAGACGTGCCCACACAGCTCGGGTTGTGTGTTCGGTCCCTTCCTTGGAACCCAGACGTAAAACTCCCTAAAGGCCAAAAAAGACGTCAACATAGAAACCACAGTATCAATGGTGAGAAGGCGAGGTCACGGCGGCTTGGAGGTCAACATCCTGCCGTTGACAAGAACCTAGTGCGCTCAGTTCCTCTTTGGAATTATTTCCTCTGGTTTCTCTGCTCTTCTAAATAAAGGTCTGTCAATGTGTTACAGCAGTTTAAAATGAGCTATTCAGCTAACTCTGATATAGAACCTGTTCTGTACATGGCCCCTGTCAACTAAACCAATGAACGAAACTTTCAAGATCTTTAGAGAAATACGAATTTGTCAAACCCCTAAGATCTAAAGAATCCCCAACGCTGAACTCCCGTCTCCTCGCCTTGACAAAGCACTGTAGACCACCAGCCTCTCACAGGAGCCTGCTAAGGAGAAAGGAAATGATGGTGTGTTGTACTGTTTAATTATATCATTAAAATACCCCCCCCCCCCTCCTTCCTCTCTCCCCTGTAGCTCAGCCTGTGCTGTACTGGTGCTCCAGGAACATGTCTCTGTGGAGTAACATCTCCTTCAACCTGGCCGTCCTCATGAACCTCCTGGTCTGCTTCTTCTACCCCCTGGAAGGCGTCCACGGAGGTCAGTCGCTGGGCACAAAGTCTGGATCTTCTCCTCCTTCTCCTTTACCTCCACGTCCACGTTCACCTCCTCCTGCTCCTCCTCCTCCTCCTGCTCCTCCTCCTCCTCCTCCTCCTCCACTCAGTCATGTGATACTGTGATTGGTGGAGTAGGGCTGTACTTTCACA
>NC_082394.1:4616840-4654987 GCF_031168955.1 Gadus macrocephalus
GTCCATGGTCCAGCCCCCGGTCTGGTCACTGGTCTAGCCCCTGGTCTGACTCCATGGGCCAGACCCTGGTCTCTGGTTCAGTGCAAACCTCCCACCATGCCCAGCCCCTCCCCCACCTCCCCGTTCCTATTTTAGACCTCCCTCCAGCACCGTGGCCTTGGCCTTTGATCAGAAGTCTGTGGTAGCCTAGCCTCTCTCTCCTAGCCTCTCTCTCCTAGCCTCTCTCTCCTAGCCTCTTTCTCCTAGCCTCTCTCCTGGCCTCTCTCTCCTAGCCTCTCTCCTAGCTTCTCTCTCCTAACCTCTCTCTCTCCTAGCCTCTCTCTCCTAGCCTCTCTCTCCTAACCTCTCTCTCTCCTAGCCTCTCTCTCCTAGCCTCTCTCTCCTAACCTCTCTCTCTCCTAGCCTCTCTCTCCTAACCTCTCTCTCTCCTAGCCTCTCTCTCCTAGCCTCTCTCTCCTAGGCTCTCTCTCTCCTAGCCTCTCTCTCCTAGCCTCTCTCTCCTAACCTCTCTCTCCTAACCTCTCTCTCTCCTAGCCTCTCTCTCCTAGCCTCTCTCTCCTAGCCTCTCTCTCCTAACCTCTCTCTCCTAGGCTCTCTCTCTCCTAGCCTCTCTCTCTCCCAGCCTCTCTCTCCTAGCCTCTCTCTCCTAGCCTCTCTCTCTCCTAGGCTCTCTCTCGCCTAGCCTCTCTCTCCCAGCCTCTCTCTCCTAGCCTCTCTCTCCTAGCCTCTCTCTCCTAGCCTCTCTCTCTCCTAGCCTCTCTCTCCTAGCCTCTCTCTCTCCTAGGCTCTCTCTCGCCTAGCCTCTCTCTCCCAGCCTCTCTCTCCTAGCCTCTCTCTCCTAGCCTCTCTCTCCTAGCCTCTCTCTCCTAGCCTCTCTCTCCTAGCCTCTCTCTTGGCCTCCAAGAGTCTCTCTTGGACTCCGCAGCTAACGCTGTGAGGCCCCAGCTCTCTGGCTGTCATCACACGCCTTAGTGGACAACAAAAGAAAGTGGATGCTTCTAAGGCGGGCTCTTTTAATAACATTTTACAATGCTACAGTCCATTATGTATGTATGAATGCATGTATGCATGTATGTATGTATGTATGTATGTATGTATGTATGTATGTATGTATGTATGTATGTATATGTATGCATGCCCAGACCAGTAGCTAGTCATCACATTAAGGTTGCGGTGGCCCTTGCAGGTGTGTAATAAGATCATCTTCCTGATGAGCTTTGTGGGGAACAGAGGGACCTTCACACGGGGCTACAAGGCCATGGTCCTGGACTTTGAGTTCCTCTACCACCTGCTCTACCTCATCATCTGCAGCCTGGGGGTGTTCGTGCACGTGTTCTTCTACAGCCTCCTGGTGAGACACACACGTACGCACGCACGCACGCACTCACTCACTCACTCACTCACTCACTCACTCACTCACTCACTCACTCACTCACTCACTCTCACATTTAATCCCTCACACACACACACACACACACACACACACACACACACACACACACACACACACACACACACACACACACACACACACACACACACACACACACACACCCCTAGGGCACCTGCTACGTGTTTGGTGCCAGGAAGGTTTTTGGTTTAGTCAGTTGTGGGTATAAATACGTCTCTCTTTATATATAGTCGGTAGCTTCAGGGACGTGTGTAACTGAGAAGCGAGGATGTTTTCCTGCTCATGTGACCGTGTTGTTGTGCTGGCTGTAGGCTGGGCTCACCAGTCATCCCAGTTCATATGGCCTTGGGCCCAGGGTCTTTGTACCGCCGTCTGTTGAGGAGCCTGATGTCAACACCCTCATTTATGAGATGAAGGCCAGCCATCACTGAAGGGTTTCCTGCAGCAATACCTTGTTTATTGTATCCATACATGTACATTATGTATTTTAAAGGCACTCTTGATTTAGTCATTCCACACTGTCACTCATCCATGAGTAGCACACCTTCCACCTGTGTGGTTAGAAACATAATATAACATAACCTAACATAACCTAACCTGAGAGATGAGATGAGATGAACATAACCTAACCTAACATGAGGTGATGTTGTGGTGATGTCCTGGACCTATGTAGTCAGAAACATAACAGAACATAAAATAACATGACGAAAGGCGTCCTGCAGCTCCTCAACATGTGTTGTCAGAAACATACCCTAACATGACATGAGATGTTAAGGTTGTAGCTCTTGGACCTATGTAGTCATAAACTTAACATAACATGATGAAATAACCTGAGGTGATGTTGTGGTGTCGTCCTGCACCTGTTAACATAACCTCACACAACCTAACCTGAGGGTCCTGTAGCTTTTGGACCTGTGTGGTTCAGGAACATCACATAACCTAACGTGAGCTAACCTAACTCGGGGCGGGAATGTCGTGTTGGCGTCCGGCAGCTGTTCGACCTGGTGTACCGCGAGGAGACGCTGCTGAACGTGATCAAGAGCGTGACGCGCAACGGGCGCTCCATCGTGCTGACGGCAGTGCTGGCTCTCATCCTGGTGTACCTGTTCTCCATCGTGGGCTACATCTTCTTCAAGGACGACTTCATCCTGGAGGTGGACCGCCTGCCCAACGCCACGCTCAGTGAGTGGACCTCTCATGAAACCCCCGTGGCCGTCTTGACGGTCTGCCTTCTCCTCTGGCGTGTTCCGGGTGTTTTTTGGCGTCGTTCCGTCCTGTTGTCCCGTCACTTTAAACGAGTTGAAGGGCGCCATCAATCCATGAAGGCTTTTGCTAACCACCACCACTGCCACCTTCTCCTCTCTCCTCCTGTCCTCTCCTGCTTCTCCTGGTGCGCCTGTCTCCTGCTCCTCCTCCTGGTTCTCCTGCTCCTCCTCCTGGTTCTCCTGCTCCTCCTCCTGGTTCTCCTGCTCCTCCTCCTGTCTCCTGCTCCTCCTCCTGGTTCTCCTGCTCCTCCTCCTGTCTCCTGCTCCTCCTCCTGGTTCTCCTGC
This sequence comes from Gadus macrocephalus, assembly GCF_031168955.1. Classification (NCBI taxonomy): domain Eukaryota; kingdom Metazoa; phylum Chordata; class Actinopteri; order Gadiformes; family Gadidae; genus Gadus; species Gadus macrocephalus. The sequence continues at coordinate 4,619,802 of NC_082394.1, forward strand.
TCCTCCTCCTGTCTCCTGCTCCTCCTCCTGTCTCCTGCTCCTCCTCCTGTCTCCTCCTCCTCCTGTCTCCTGCTCCTCCTCCTGTCTCCTCCTCCTCCTGTCTCCTGCTCCTCCTCCTGTCTCCTGCTCCTCCTCCTGTCTCCTGCTTCTCCTCCTGTCTCCTGCTCCTCCTCCTGTCTCCTGCTCCTCCTCCTGTCTCCTCCTGTCTCCTGCTCCTGCTCCTCCTCCTGTCTCCTGCTCCTCCTCCTGTCTCCTCCTCCTCCTGTCTCCTGCTCCTCCTCCTGTCTCCTGCTCCTCCTCCTGTCTCCTGCTCCTCCTCCTGTCTCCTGCTTCTCCTCCTGTCTCCTGCTCCTCCTCCTGTCTCCTCCTCCTCCTGTCTCCTGCTCCTCCTCCTGTCTCCTGCTCCTCCTCCTGTCTCCTCCTCCTCCTGTCTCCTGCTCCTCCTCCTGTCTCCTGCTCCTCCTCCTGGTTCTCCTGCTCCTCCTCCTGTCTCCTGCTTCTCCTCCTGTCTCCTGCTCCTCCTCCTGTCTCCTGCTCCTCCTCCTGTCTCCTCCTCCTCCTGTCTCCTGCTCCTCCTCCTGTCTCCTCCTCCTCCTGTCTCCTGCTCCTCCTCCTGGTTCTCCTGCTCCTCCTCCTGTCTCCTGCTCCTCCTCCTGTCTCCTGCTCCTCCTCCTGTCTCCTGCTCCTCCTGTCTCCTGTTTCCTGCCTCCTGCTCTCCTCCTGGTTCTCCTGGGGCAGAGGAGTCTCCCAGCCTGGCCAACGAGCTGCTCTCGGAGGGGGTGTGCCGCACGGGGAAGGAGGAGAACTGCTCCATGGAGGCGGTGCAGCGAGGTACTATAGCCCCACAGAGGGTCTCCCTGGGCTGCATGACGTCCATCCCCTTCACAGGCTCTTCAAAGGCCAGACCTAGGCTTTGTGTTTTGTGACGAAATGTCACTAACCTGAAAATGTTTTTCCTCGGCTGTGAGAAACGTATTAGTAGATATTTCAGATCATTCTGGGTCAGTTTGTTGGATGCTGAACAGATTACATTGAACATGTCTTCCCAAAATCTATTTGCAAAAGTGCATGGCTGAGTTCCATTCAGTTAAGACAAAAAGCCCACATAAATCCCATTAGAATATATTGTCATCAATAGTCATTTTAACCACAGTATATCAAGCATGCGTCTATCCAGTCAACCCGTTTTGGACAGAAACACCCCATAAATGCCCTCTAAAGTACGGTCATCCAGGAGGCCTTTGACTGCCAGACGACGAAGCAGGCGGCAGCAGCATGAGCAGCTGCCGTCCTGCCCTGTGGCCACAGTGACCGGCGGCTTCTGTTGTGTTCTGCAGAGCTGGAGCGGGTCAGCCTCGAAGAGAGCGGCAAGGAGCGCGCCTGCGACTCCCTGCTCATGTGCATCGTGACGGTGCTGAGTCACGGCCTCCGCAGCGGTGGGGGGGTGGGGGACGTCCTCCGCAAGCCCTCCAAAGAGGTACGGATCACGCGCGCACACACACACACACACACACACACACACACACACACACACACACACACACACACACACACACACACACACACACACACACACACACACACACACACACACAGGCACGTGAACGCACCTGGATTCACACGCACGAACGAGCAGGCACACAAACACAAGCGCAGGCACATGCACGCACACAAGCACGCAGACAAGCGCACAAACCCGCATTACACACACACACACGCACATTTATACGTGCACGCATACGCACACTCGCGTAAGGACCCAAGCACGCACACACTCACACGGCCACACAGACATGCATGCATGTAAGCATACATACAATGCATATAAGCTTGTACGTGCTACCGAGTGGACCCTTTTATCCACAGCCCCTTGCAGGAGCAGGAGTGGGTGCATGTTGAGCACGGACCAGTGGAGCGACAGGTCCTAGTAGAGTTCGACGCGTTGTCGCAGAGAAACTGCGGTGGTTTAGTTAAAACATTTTGTTGCGAAACTACCTCACGGCCGCAGCGTGCGTGGGTGAAACAGTTTCCCATTGACACTGACCGTTTACTAATAATATCAGAGAGGATGTGAGGGCAGCTTCCCCTTCCATATTACAGCTCAGTGGAGCGTGCTTCATCGTAGCTTTTTAGAGGTCAGCGCTGCGTGCGAACCCAGGCCTTCCCTTGTGCTTGGCTTTGTGCGTGGATTGGTCTGTCTGCGACACGCTACGCGATCTAGCTCAGTACATCATGACAGATCATACGTGTTGTGTAAGCCTGTATCTGTGACGGGGGCATCTGCTTGCTTGCACCCGTGTTCTCTTGTTCCCATTTGCACCAATGGCCGGCCCGGGTTAACCAAAAACATGATATAAAACATTTATATATTGACCTCCAGTTGGAGGTTTATGCAAGACGCTAACCTGGAGGTCATAGTGCTGAGAACAGGTCGACTGTTACACTAACGACCTGCTGGGTTGCGTCAAGGCCAACGCTGACCCTGATGTGAGAGGGCGTCGGCATTTGGCTCAGGAGGTAGCGTGGGTTGGCTGGTAACCAGAAGGTTGCTAGTGCGATCTCTGGCTCGACCTATTGAGGTTGAGGTGTCCCTGAGCAAGACGCCTCACCCTAACGGCTCCCGAAGAGCTGGCTATAAGTCGCTTTGGATAAAAGTGTCTGCTAAATGTAAATGTATGTCCCAAACATGGGTAGACTTTGATCGGCTCGTGTTGGCTGCTCATGTTCAGAAGGCTCCTCGTAGTCCTCTCAGGACAGCAGTACCTCCCTCCATGGGTCCCTAACCCCTCCATTTGTCCCTGACCCCTCCCTGTGTCCCGGGACAGGAGCCTCTGTTCGCCGCCCGGGTGATCTACGACCTGCTCTTCTTCTTCATGGTCATCATCATCGTCCTCAACCTCATCTTCGGAGTCATCATCGACACGTTCGCCGACCTGAGGAGCGAGAAGCAGAAGAAGGAGGAGGTGCTGAAGACCACCTGCTTCATCTGCGGTGAGGGGGTGAGGGTGAGGGCCTGAGGGTGAGGGTGAGGGCCTGAGGGTGAGGGTGAGGGCCTGAGGGTGAGGTGGTTAGAGGCGAGGGGTTAGAGGGTGGGGGGGTTATGGAGGGTTAGAAAGTGAGGCGGTGAGGGATTTTAGGGTGAGGGATTTGAGGGTGAGGGATTTGAGCGTGAGGCCCTGGGGGTTAGGGTTAGAGGGTGAGGGGTTTAAGGGGTTATGGAGTGGGAGTGAGGGCTTAGAAGATGAGGGGTTGGAGGGTTAGAGAGTGAGGGGGTGAGGGTGAGGGGTTAGAGGGCGAGGGAGCGGGCCAGGGGGTCAGTGTGAGCGTCTCCTGCCCTGCCGGCCTACGGTCGGAGAGACACGGTGAGGTCCCCCCCCCCCCGGGGTCGGATGCCACGTGTGGACGCGTAACAGATCGGCGCACACGACGGCTGCGTAACCAAGTGGAGCACGCACCGCGTAAGACGAGCCCGGGAGGAGGAAGCTCCCGCTCGGGTTACTGGCCGTACCGCGCCGGGGCTGCAGGAAGCTTCTGGATGCCAAGCCCTGAGTGAGGTCAAGCGCGGCCGCGTTCACCTGGCCACCCGAGAGCCCTGCCTTAAATAACTCGGGGAGGTACACGGCATCGGCGCTGGTGTCGCCTCTCACTCGCCTGTTCAGCCCGCGACACGCAGGGGAGAGGAGAGGCGACCGGCAAAATGTCAAACTGTGCTTTATGAATCGACACTGACTTTGACACTGACCTTCTGTGTGGGAAGGCGTAGTGCTCTCTCGCTCTCTCGCTCTCTCGCTCTCTCGCTCTCTCGCTCTCACCTCTCTGTAGTTCCTAAGCTGAGTCACGGTGGCGCCCAGCTGTCCTCTGTAATTCATGCATCTCCTTTTCTCACATGCACGCTCTCTCTCTATCTCCCTCTCTCCGTCTCTGTCTGTGTCTCTTGCTCACTCTCTTTCTCTCATGTATTCTGTAGAGCCTGTAGTTTTGGCTGCAGGCTGTCTGGAACCCGCCTCATCGTTTCTCTATAAACGGCGTTGATCAGTCCATGTTTATGTATATACACGCATCGCGGGTTTGTTGCATGTCTGCCTGTTGAGTCTGGAGGTGTGTGTGCATGTGTGGGGCGATGCGCATCGTTTGCGTCGGCCGAGTGTGTGTGTGTGTGTGTGTGCGTGTGTGTGTGTGTGTGTGTGTGTGTGTGTGTGTGTGTGTGTGTGTGTGTGTGTGTGTGTGTGTGTGTGTGTGTGTGTGTGTGTGTGTGTGTGTGTGTGTGTCGATGTGCATCGTTTGCGTCTGTGTGTGAGTCGATCATGCGTGTGTGTGTGTGTCCGTGTGTGTGTGTGTGTGAGTGTGTGTGTGTGTGCGTCCGTGTCCTAGGGAGTGTGTGTGTCTGTGATCAGCCAGTTAGCCCAGCGGTCAGCGTGTGGAATGAGAGCAGTGTTATGTCACCCGACTGCTTCGGCTCTGACTCACTCTGTTAAGTAAGTTATGGCCTGGGGGGGGGGGGGGGGGGGGGCACGTCGCCATGGTTTCCAGCCCAACCTCGGGGAAAGGGGGGGGGGGGGGGGGGGGGTGGCTGTGTGGGCTTAAGCTGCATCGCTTTGCCCGCTCATAAACACGCGTATATCCTCCAATCTCCTAAGAGCCCCGTAATCTGCCTGTGCATAATGGTTCCTGATTGATGTGGTTGACCCCTTAAAAAAAAATAAAAGGACTCCGTAAAACATAAAGAGAGTTTTAATCCTAAATCAGTCAATCATTTGTTGCCCCACCTAAAGTGATTAAATCATTAGATACTCCTCTGAGCTGAGTCTCCATTGAAGAGGTCTTTAATGATCTTGTATTGCTGTCTGAGTTGGTAGCTATTAGACACGTTAAGAGGATTCATCACTACATCCTTCTATTTTTAAACGGACAGCAAAAATGACAATACTTATAATGCATCAAAATATAATACTGTTTAATACATGCAAGTTTCAGGTTTTCAACATAAAATATCCTTTGACAAAAGAGTTGCTATATCATTTTTAAAAAGTCAAGACGCGGAACTTCCCAATGACTTGGTTGGTTTGTCAATTAGTGAGTCGGTCCAAGGTTGAGTCGTGTGCTTCCTCCCTCACGTCGGAACTCCCTCCGGTTTGGACGGGACAACCTCCAAGGACTGATTGCTGCCTTTCGAAGGCAAAGTAAATCTGTCTTCGCTTCAATCTGACGGGCCGCCTGTCTCATAAAATGTGACGTTGATAGGCGGTGTACCTCCATACGCCCCCCCCCCCCAGGCCCTAGGTCGTGCTGGAGGACGCTTCGGACCGGACGTGGTTTATGGTCTCAGCCTCGTCTCTCTGATGAACGTCATTTTGAACATTTCGCTTTTTTTTCCACTCGCATACATTTGCAACCTCAACGTCTAAGATCAGGTTCTGCTCCAACCTGAGGACACGTCCCCACATGTCTTCAGGACAGAGGACAGAACTCTACTGAGGGGACAGAACTCTACTGAGAGGACAGAACTCTACTGAGGGGTCAGAACTCTGCTGAGAGGACAGAACTCTACTGAGGGGACAGAACTCTACTGAGAGGACAGAACTCTACTGAGGGGTCAGAACTCTGCTGAGAGGACAGAACTCTACTGAGGGGACAGAACTCTGCTGAGAGGACAGAACTCTACTGAGGGGTCAGAACTCTGCTGAGAGGACAGAACTCTACTGAGGGGTCAGAACTCTACTGAGGGGTCAGAACTCTGCTGAGAGGACAGAACTCTACTGAGGGGACAGAACTCTACTGAGAGGACAGAACTCTGCTGAGAGGACAGAACTCTACTGAGGGGTCAGAACTCTACTGAGGGGACAGAACTCTACTGAGAGGACAGAACTCTACTGAGAGGACAGAACTCTACTGAGAGGACAGAACTCTACTGAGGGGACAGAACTCTACTGAGAGGACAGAACTCTACTGAGAGGACAGAACTCTACTGAGGGGACAGAACTCTACTGAGAGGACAGAAGAGGACAGAACTCTACTGAGAGGACAGAACTCTACTGAGAGGACAGAACTATACTGAGGGGACAGAACTCTACTGAGAGGACAGAACTCTACTGAGAGGACAGAACTCTACTGAGAGGAGAGAACTCTACTGAGAGGACAGAACTCTACTGAGGGGACAGAACTCTACTGAGAGGACAGAGAGGACAGAACTCTACTGAGGGGACAGAACTCTACTGAGGGGACATGTCTTCAGGAGAGAGAGGACATAGGGGAGGGTACTCTATTGAAGACATCTCATTAGTGAGGACCTGTCCTCTCCGTCCCCAGTAGAGTTCTGTCCCCTCAGTAGAGTTCTGTCCTCTCAGTAGAGCTCTGTCCCCTCAATAGAGTTCTGTCCCCTCTGTCCTCTCAGTAGAGTTCTGTCCCCTCAGTAGAGTTCTGTCCTCTCAGTAGAGTTCTGTCCTCTCAGTAGAGTTCTGTCCCCTCAGTAGAGTTCTGTCCTCTCAGCAGAGTTCTGTCCTCTCAGTAGAGTACTGTCCTCTCAGTAGAGTTCTGTCCTCTCAGCAGAGTTCTGTCCACTCACATTACTCTACTGAGGACAGAGAGGACATATCCTCACTAATGAGAGTCAATGCACCAGTGGAGTTGATGGTCTTAATGGTTTGAGTCTGTATCGGGGTTCCTCATGCTGACTAGATAAATGCAGTCCGTCTACCATGCATAAAATATCGACATATGTACATTTTAGTATATACTACACGTATATATCAAAAAAAAATGAAAATTATTTTTATTAGCGGTTTATTTATTTTAATAACCGTGACGAGACGACCATCACGCAATATTCTGAGTTTGAGATCTCAATCGTGGGATATTGCCCAATATCCAGAGAAAGCGAACCAATCAAATTGTGCCATCTCACGTGTAGTATTAAGATAGATAGATAGACTGTTCCCATAAGAAGAGGAAGGACTGTTAACGTGTGTGTGTGTGTGTGTGTGTGTGTGTGTGTGTGTGTGTGTGTGTGTGTGTGTGTGTGTGTGTGTGTGTGTGTGTGTGTGTGTGTGTGTGTGTGTGTGTGTGTGTGTGTGTGTGTGTGTGTGTGTGCGCGTGCAGGTCTGGAGAGAGACAAGTTCGACAACAAGACGGTGACCTTCGAGGAGCACATCAAGGAGGAGCACAACATGTGGCACTACCTGTTCTTCGTGGTGCTGGTGAAGGTGAAGGACTCCACCGAGTACACCGGCCCCGAGAGCTACGTGGCCCAGATGATCAAGGTGGGTGGAACTCATGACCCCGAGGTATAAAGTTTGTTCCTGAATCCTCGGGACGCCAGCCTTTCTGAGTTGCACCTTTGACGTCATTTCCGGTCTCGGAGCATTTATAGTGTTCCCGTTCGACTCTGCGATTGTGTCATGAAATTGGCTAGTCGTTGTTTATCGTTAGCTACATTAGCCTCTTTAGCAAACCAGCTCGAAAACAAACAACGCAACTTTACATTGTATTGCAAGCACAGCAAGACCGTGCAATGCATAAATTGGTGACCGGAATAAAGTAACACACACACACACACACACACACACACACACACACACACACACACACACACACACACACACACACACACACACACACACACACACACACACACACACACACACACACACACCTCTCAAGGGACAAGGACTTCATCTTGCACACTCTAAACCAGACGTACCAGCTGAACATCAGTTGAGTTGGAGCGCAGGCTGACCAACACCTGGGGAACCTTGAAGGCATCCTCTCATATTTTCATTTTCATTTCGTTCTTGCAATGCTAAACTTTTATTTGTTAGCATGCATGTTTGCCTTCGCATGGCCATAAACATGAAAGTATGTTGGCTAGCTTGGCCATGGACTTTAAAGATACAGTATTTTGGCTAGCATGGCCATGGACATTGAAGATACAGTATGTTGGCTAGCATGGCCATGGACATTAAAGATACAGTATGTTTGCAACATGGCCACTGACATTAAAGATACATTATGTTGGCTTGCATGGCCATGGACATTAAAGATACAGTATGTTGGCTAGCATAGCCATGGACATTAAAGATACAGTATGTTGGCTTGCATGGCCATGAACATTAAAGGTATAGTATGTTGGTTAGCATGGACATTAAAGATACAGTATGTTGGCTAGCATTACATAAAACATTGGCTAGCATTGCCATGGACATTAAAGAAACGGTATGTTTCCTCCCATGGCCATGGACATTAAAGATACAGTATGTTGGCTAGCATGGCCACTGACATTAAAGATACAGTATGTTGGCTAGCATGGCCATGGACATTAAAGATACTTCCTCCCTGCTAATCTTCTTTGGTATTTAACGCATGAAGGAAAATATCAAACATTAGCTTGGCACGCCGTTCAGTCTGTGCCCCCCTGTGAACCTGTCTGCTGGCTGACGCTGTGATTGGTCGGCCCAGGAACACAACCTCGACTGGTTTCCACGGATGCGGGCGATGTCCTTGGTGAGCAGCGACGCGGAGGGGGAGCAGAACGAGATCAGGAACCTGCAGGAGAAGCTGGAGACGGCCATGAGGCTGGTGTCCAACCTGTCGGGACAGCTCACCGAGCTCAAGGAGCAGGTACTGTACCCCGTCTCCGTCTCGACTCAGAGACCCTCTCTGAGTCGTTGAAACATTGGGACATACGGTCTGTTTCTTCCGTTTGTAACTCAAAAAACGTCTTATTTTTTTATATACTTCATTGTAGGATCATATATTAATCTGAGTCATTTATTACATTTACAACATCCTATAAAAAAAAAATTACGTAAAAAAATAAAAGCAAAAGCAAAAAAAGCAAAAAGCTTCTTGAAGAGCCAATAATATTAGAACGCATAAAATGAGTAGCAGACAATTAAACTAAATATCTGAATATCTTAAAAACAGTTCCATTAGATTACAAGGTGAAACAAAGTCCAGCCCCCCTTGTACAGCACTTCCCGTGTTCCCAGTCAGATCCAGCTCGCGGCCCCAGTGCCCTGGTGGTTCTGGAGCGACCCCTGCTCCTCTCCCTGGAAGGAGACCGGGGACAGGGGGACCTCGGCCCTCCTTATGCCCACCCCCAGCTCCCTCCATCCACCCCCTGTACTCCTCCTCTCCTGCCCCCCCCCCCCCCCCCCAGCAGGGGGTGAGGTGCTCCTGGGGGAGGGAGAGGGGGTCAGCTGAGCAGGGGGAGGAGGAGGAGGAGGACTGTATAGAGTCTCTGATACCACAAGACTCGTCGTAGCTCCCTCCCGGTCCAGTCCGTGCTGGATGATACGTGGGTGTGGCGACTCTCCTGTGGCCTAGTTGTTACTGATAAAGGTTGGATTGCTGCCTCAGTGATAGTCTTTAGTATATAATGTATCTCTGGTGTGGTTCATTATTTGGTGTGTAGCAGAACTTGGGGACCGCCGCGTTCCCTGAAGAAGGACCTTGTGATCCGCAGGCGGATAAAGGGTGATGTGTAAAAGTGAAACATACGGACGGACGCACTCGCAGACAAACCACAACAAAGAGTGCTTTCAGGGCTGAAGCGAGACCGGGAAACAAACCGCCGTCTGTCCGTCCGTCCACACGGCCCTCAGCCTACACCGTGTCCGACTAAAGGGGGGTCTCTGGAGGAGGTAGTGGCCAGGGTTCAAGGTGTCGGCGCCGGCTCTGAGGTCACAGGGTTCAAAGGTCACAGGGAGTATGTGGAGCTGAGTAGTTCTTCGAGGAAAGGGTTCAAATCCGGGATTGCTTTTAACTCACACCATACACAGTTTCGGTATGGTAACTATGACTATGGAACAAACGGAGAGGAGACGTGTTGAACACGTGTGAGAGATAATAACTTTAGCCACACCCTCCGCGGGTGTGGCTGAAAATCTCTGGCGCTCTCCACCTCGAGTCCACAGGTAGAGAACGTCAAGTGGGCGTGGCTTATGTAGTGGGCGTGGCCCGGGGTGACGTAATGGCTTCAGCTTCTTCACCTAACTAAAGGTGATGCCTTCTGTGGTGGAGCAGCCTTCAATAAGGTCTTGCTCCCCTTGTGGCTATGTATAGTATTTACGGCTTATATGTTTGGTCCTGCTTCATTGGGTCTATGTGTGGGTAGCTTAGATTCTTAAAATACGTAACAGTGGGCAGGCCTGAGGAACCGGTTCGCCGGTCTAGAGCCATAGTCTGACGCCCGTTCTGTGGTTCCTCCTGTAGATGACGGAGCAGAGGAAGCAGAAGCAGCGCATCGGTCTACTGGGTCACCCCCCACACATGAACATCAACCCCCAGCAGCCCGCCTGAGGGGCCCCAGGAGGGCCAGGAGGGCCCCCCCTCACGCAGCTCCCCCCCCCCCCCCCCCCCCACGCGGCCCTGAGCACTGGGGCCTGGTCTTCGGCGAGGTGGAACGGGGCCCAGTGTGGAGGATGAACAGTCGGCCCCGTCTCCAGAGTGTATTTATGCCTGTTCTCACCAGAAGCTCTTCAAAGGCCTTCCTGAACGTTTGTCGTGTTAATGGACATTTATTTTGGCCAAAGGCGCGATTGAGAATACCTAACTGGTGTGCTGGGGATGGGAGTGTTTCCGGTGTTTTCTTTTTTTGTGCTCCAAGTGCCTTGTGAGATGAATGATATGAAAGTGATGGTTTTCTCTTAACTTAACAAATGTAAAGCCTTACCTTATCTGAGTCATCTCTCTGAAAGTGTGCCAAAGTTCAGCCCCAGTGCCCTTGGGCTGTGGCCCAAGTGCGGGGGTGCGATGCCTCATGTTCTCAGGTCTGGGATGTGGGTTCAAATGCTTATTTGAAACACTACTAAGGCAAACACCGTTGAATCTCTTCGGTTGACCCACTGACTTTCAGATATGCAACGTCTGAAAGAGACAGGTTTATTTTAGGAATCTAATATTTATACAAAAAAAAAAAGTTTCCACATCATTTTCCAAAGAAATTTTGCTTTCACTTTAGAAGTAATAAAAATATTCTAGAAATAGCTATATTTTCAACATTTCCAGACGCTTTGATGTAATGCATAGCGTGGTACTTTTTATCACTTTGGCGGCGTGTATTGTAACTGCTGGGATTGGCTGAGGAGGATTTGGACCAGGGAGGACGCTGTCTTCAGTGGGGTGACTGGGGAGCAGAACGCGAGGATTCACGCCGTCATCCAACACCTATCGACTCCGTCACAGGAGAGAACGTATCGTTACAAGTTAAGGGGATTGGGAATAGCAGGTTGGCGTTTAGGAATGTTTGCTAGTGGTGAGGAATGACATGGGAAGCAGGTAATAAAGGGTACAAGGAGACGTTTATGGAAATGGATTGGAAAAAATGGTATTCTGGTCTTGATAAACTGGCACTGAACTGTTAATCCAACTCTGCTCTATCTAGTTCACAAATATAGATTTTGTTCTGTTGCACACCAATTAATGTTATTCTCCGTCCAATTGTCACTTTTTTGTATGAGGTCTTTGTTTATAAAAACCTGGTTTGAAAACAACACAATGTTAAATGAAGTTATTTGGATTGCAGCATGACCAAACTGACCTTTTTCTACTAACCGGTTTGTGTCTGAGATGTACATTCCCCTCATTGGAGTTGATTTAATAAAGTGTGTGATGAATCGAATAGTGCCCTCCATTCACCAACACAACGTTGCATCCAACCAGCTGAAATTAAACATTGTAAAGGGATCTCTGGAGATATCAGCACGCTGCTCTTGGAACTTTTCTTTAACTAATACAAGTCTTCATAAATGATACCGGTTATAGTCCTAAAACATGGTAATATACTGGTCTAGACGAAACATATATTTAAGTGATATATGTATTCCTTCCAATAATGTTGTTTATAGTACTGCCTTCATGCAGTCCACAGCCAACCCAGTGATACCCAGTCTGCATCAGTCCTCATTAAAGACCTCTCATTCTGAAGCTCTGCTCTTAGCTCAGAGCAGCATGCTCCACCTGCAAAGACCTCCAGCTGTGTGCTCACTTGGTTGGACAACTGGATTCACTTACACTTTCGATTGTTGGGCTAATTCATTGACTAGGCTATTTTTATTAGGTTTACCATAAAGGGGCTTTCCATGCTTGTAGTCTAAATTTCCAGCAGTTCTCCAATTATTGAAGATTAAATCAGTGCCTCTTAAACAAGTTCTGATTTATTCCCTGAAGGACGCCCGCTTTGTTTCACTTATCAGGATGTTTGTCGACTGATTCAGTTACTGAACGACGTAGAAAAATTGCATTAGTATTACAGTTTTAAGGAGCTCTTCTTGGTAAAAAAATAAATAAATAGATCAGAGATATTTCTTAATTACATTATCTCATTTGATTACAAAACGGCCCGGGCCGGACTCCAATGCTATGTGAGAAACACTTATCTGGCGACTGGGCTGTACCCACCCCTACTGCCCCTATTCCAACATTAGTATTTTTTTTTATTATGACACGTGGCATCAGGCATGCACACCGGACCCTAAACTCAAAAGAGGTCATTAGAGTTTATGCTCATAATCATAGGTTATCCAGGATTATTTTATTTTATTTTGAAATGCACCAAAAAATAGCGCTGTACTTTCTGTGTTCATTTTAATTATGTTTCATGTTATTATTGTTGCATTGCATCTTAGGCCTACACATTAATATTTTGACTTATAAAATGTAGGCCTATATTTATTTTAACGATATATACTGAGACCAATATAGGCCTATATCATATTACGCTTTGCTATGATAAATCGCACGTGGCGGTCTAACTACAATGCGTTCAACAGATAATGTTATAATCTATATAACATGTTGATGTAGATTATAGAACATCCCAAAAAAGACGCATGTCCACAATGCAACTCTTCTGTGTTGTTGTCTCCGGAGCGTCTCTGCGTGTCTCCGTGCAGGACAACATGGTCGGACACGGGACTGGGGGCTACGCCCCCGCTCTGACATGTGCCACGCCCCCACTCTGACGTAGGCCGCCGTCCGCCCACTCAGGATCCTTATCTGCAGGGGGGCCCGCCTCCCGGCATACAGCGCCGCTCCACGTGAGGCTCATGTGACAGAGGCAGTCGGAGCAAGAGTCGGATGGTTTATTGAACCCGTCGCTCCGTCCTCCCCCACTCTCCCAGCGTCTCCCAGCGGGACCGCCTCTCCTCCGTTGACGTGGACACACCGTGCGCTCTCGCGGATTCCTCCGTTCAATTGATGCTCACTTTTTCTTTTTTTTAATACATTGTTATTTATTTTTGGAGACGCTTTTTATTTGTCTAGACCCGGCGGGTTCAGTAAATTCGCAGTCTCACTGAAGTCACAGTTAGTTTGACTGCGCATCAGGAGCCGAGAGAATGGAGCGTGTGTCGAGCGCTCCACCGCCGCTACTCCCCGCGCACACTGCGGCTGACCTGGGGGACATGCAGGGGTAAGTTCCTCACGAACACCGGTCCTGGGCTCCTCTAGCGGAATGGTCCTGGGGTACTCTAGTCTAGCACACTGGTCCTGGGGTCCTCCACTCGACCGATCCTGGAGAATTCCAGCCGAACGGTACTGGGGTCCTCTAGCCTCTAGCGGACTGGTCCTGCGGACTTACCCCGGACCGCTCCTGGGGTCCTCTACCGGAACGGTCTGGGGGTCCACCTCCAGACCTTTCCGGGGGTCCACCTGTCCAACTGACAGTAACTCTGAGCTCTAACTCTTCTGTAGTTCTGCGTCACTGAATGTTTGTGTTTTCTTCTTCTCAGGATGGACTTCCCCATGTACGTTTATAAATCGAGGCGAGGAATGAAACGGGGCGAGGAGAGCAAGGTCTGTTTGTTATGGATATCACATCGGTCTTTTGAACTTACTTTAAATAAATACATGTTGATTATTTATTTTTTTCCAATTTGTATTTAAAGTAGTAAACTACAGTTCCGTTTTTTTCCCACGGCCCCAAATAAGTGGTTGACCTCATTTACCGATGACATAACTAATCCAGCCCAGCCTGCTTATCTGTGTGTTATCTGTCCCAGCCCGGTTCCTTATTTGCTGTATTTACCGGTCGTGTTGTCATTTGCAGGAAACCTACAAACTGCCTCACAGACTCATCGAGAAGAAACGGCGCGACCGGATAAACGAGTGCATCGCTCAGTTGAAAGATTTGTTACCGGAGCACCTCAAACTCACGGTGAGTTCCCACCGTGGACGCATAACGGGGACGGCTCATGTTTCTGTCGGTCTTTGCTGACCGACACCGCCCAGTGGCGATGGCGTGCTTCTACACCCGCCATTGGCTGTACGTGAAGACGATACCCAGATATTTACAGTACGCTCGTTTTTGCAGGCTATTGTCACGGCCTATTATTAGTGTGGAAATTCATCAGGGAGGACATCAACATTTACAAAAACGACACTGGGAATTTACAGTTGAGCTATGACCAGGAGGCCTGGCTAATGTACTTCCTGTGTGTCCCACTGTTGGCTCCTGCAGACTCTGGGCCATCTGGAGAAGGCTGTGGTCCTGGAACTGACGCTGAAACACGTCAAAGCCCTCACTTCACTCCTGGAGCAGCAGCAGCAGAAGATCCTGGCTCTGCAGAATGGCATGCAACTTGGTGAGTGGGATGCTCTAGCACACACACACACACGCACACGCACACACACGTACGTTTGACTGCATGAAGGCTAGACAATGTCAGAGGTAGGCAGAGGTACAGGCTGGTCTTCAAACATTTGACCTTGTTGCAGAAGAAGTCAGTTATACCTCAGGTGCATGACTTTAGACGCTACATGCTCCTTAAGAGGTCAGGGTAGGGTTCCCCAGCTCAGAGGAGATGTTCAGGGTTCAGGTTCCCCTGCTCAGAGGAGATGTTCAGGGTTCAGGTTCCTCTGCCCAGAGGAGATGTTCAGGGTTCAGGTTCCTCTGCTCAGAGGAGATGTTCAGGGTTCAGGTTCCTCTGCCCAGAGGAGATGTTCAGGGTTCAGGTTCCTCTGCTCAGAGGAGATGTTCAGGGTTCAGGTTCCTCTGCTCAGAGGAGATGTTCAGGGTTCAGGTTCCTCTGCCCAGAGGAGATGTTGAGGGTTCAGGTTCCCCTGCTCCAGATGCTCACTCTGTGGTGTCTCTCCGCAGACCCTGCCCCCGCCGTCGGCCAGCAGAAGGCGGAGGAGCTGTTCCGCTCCGGCTTCCACATGTGTGCCAAAGAGATGCTGCAGTACGTGGCCAGCTGGGAGACGGAGGGCGACCTGACCCCCGCCAACATGATCAACCACCTGCACCAGCTGGCCACCGAGGTGCTGCAGGGCCCGCCCCGATCGCCGCCCCCCGCCCCCAGCCCCAGCCCGCGGCCGCAGGACGCCCCCGCCGCACAGCAGCCGCACCACCAGGGGACCCAGAAGGGCGCGGCCGACGGCCTGCCCCCCCCGCCCGGCGAGGGCTACGGGAGGAACTGCGTGCCGGTGATCCAGCGGGCGTACCCCCCGGGAGGCAGCGAGCAGAGCGGCAGCGACACGGACACGGACAGCGGCTACGGCGGCGAGCTGGAGAAGAGGCCCGACTACTACCTCCAGGAGGCGGGGCCTCTGAAGCGCTCGGCGGCGGAGCGCCACGGCCCCGCCTCCATCAAGCAGGAGGGCGGCGGTGGTGGCGGTGGTGGCGGTGGTGGCGGTGGTGGCGGTGGTGGCGGCGGTGGCGGCGGCGGCGGCGGTGGCGGCGGCGGCGGTGGCGGCGGCGGCGGGCCCCACCGCAAGCGGCCCCGCGTGGAGTCCTCTGAGGACGAGTCGCAGTCGGGGGCGGAGTCCTCTTCGTCGTCGTCGTCCTCCAGCAGCCGCAGCTACATGAGCGTGTCCCCCCACCAGCCCCTGCCGCCGGCCCCCCACCCCCTCTGCATGCCCTTCTACCTGCTGCCCCCCTCCGCCGCCTCCTACCTGCCCATGCTGGAGAAGTGCTGGTACTCCGGCGCCATGCCCATGCTCTACCCCGGCATGGGGGCCCCCGGGGACAGGGCCGCGGCCCCCCAGCACCACCGCTCCTCCAGGGGGGCCTCTCCGTCCCCCAGCCACCCTCAGACCCCCATGGACTCCCCGGCCCTCCTCCAGGCCCTGAAGCTGGTGCCCCCCCTCACCCTGGAGACCAAAGACTAGAGAGCGGACGGGGGGGGGGGGGGGTCCGCAGTCAGACAGAGACCTGATGGAGGATCAAACAGAGACCTGACGGAGGTTCAGAGAGAGACCTGATGGAGGATCAAACAGAGACCTGACGGAGGATCAGACAGAGACCTGACGGAGGATCAGACAGAGACCTGACGGAGGATCAAACAGAGATCTGACGGAGGTTCAGACAGAGACCTGACGGAGGTTCAGACAGAGACCTGACGTTGGATCAAACAGAGACCTGACGGAGGTTCAGACAGAGACCTGACGGAGGTTCAGACAGAGACCTGACGGAGGATCAAGCAGAGACCTGACGGAGGTTCAGACAGAGACCTGACGGAGGTTCAAACAGAGACCTGACGGAGGTTCAGACAGAGACCTGACGGAGGTTCAGACAGAGACCTGACGTTGGATCAAACAGAGACCTGACGGAGGATCAAGCAGAGACCTGACGGAGGTTCAGACAGAGACCTGACGGAGGTTCAGACAGAGACCTGACGGAGGTTCAGACCGAGACCTGACGGAGGTTCAGACCGAGACCTGACGGAGGGAGACTTAACGATAGAGACTAAGACTAAGGACCACCTCCCAGTCTCTCCTCGCCTGTGTTTTCCTCCTGAGGTCAGAAAACAGATGAGAGGACATTTTTAAGAGGGCGTCTCGGAGGACGATGGAGAACGAGGGGAAAGCGAACGAGAGAAAGCCGCCATTCACACCCACGCTGGAAAGCTCCTCTCTCCCCCCCCCCCCCCTGCTCTTTGTTCTGAATGAATGTTAATGTACTCCACAGTGCTCAGTGTACAGGACCCCACTCTGATGGATCCGTTCTGCACACCCACACACCACAGATACACTACACACACACACACACACACCACAGAACACCCGCACATACACACACACACACACACACACCACAGAACACACGCACACACACACACCACAGAACACACGCACACACACACACCACAGAACACACGCACACACCACAGAACACACACACACACACACACACACACACACACACACACACACACACACACACACCACAGAACACACACACACACCACAGAACACACGCACACACACACACCACAGAACACACGCACACACACACACACACACCACAGAACACACGCACACACACACACACCACAGAACACACACACACACCTACACACGAACACACACATGCACCACAGAACACACACACACACACACACACACGGTTGAATGTAAAGGAGTTCTTTAGATGCTGCTGTTGATGTACTTGCTACGGACACTGGTGTGTCTCAGTTTGAGCCGTCGCTAAAAGACACGTCGTTTGTACGCATAGAATCTGTCGCACCAAATGCCCCCCCCCCCCCCCCCCCCGTTTTAGATGATATACACAGGTTGTCAGTTCTTCTGCTAAGCTCACTGCTGAGTTAGCTTGCTAAGTATTCTAGGTCACGTGTTACTTTAAACATAGGTGCCCTTTGACCCCTGTGGCTAGGACCCTAAACCAAGAGCTCCCCTACGACCGTACACGGTGAGAGGAGGGGGAGAAACGGTCCGTCTCAAGGGGCGAGCTGTTTCCTGACAAACTGTGAGATCGTTTTTTTTTGTGTCATTGTTAAATCCACTTGTACATCTCTATTTTTGATACATGCTCTAGCGCTCTGTCCAGGGAGACAGAAGACGAGTGGGGCGTGATGTTGTATACTCAGAACCTATGGATATATATATACTGTAGCACTGTGCTGGGCCTAGTCTGCGTATTCAACCTCTTTATTTTTCCAGTCAAACCAGGTGTTTGTTCATGCTATTGCCTTCTACTTGTGAAACGTGGATGAACCTCTGATGTGGTTTTCTCTGTGCTTTGTGTAAACTACCGCGGAGAGAGGTGAATGTAAACGTTTGAACACACAAATAGTTTTTCTACAGAAAGAGGTTCTTGAGATTCTATATTTTGGGACCTACGCGGAAGATGTTTGATGTACATATTTTGTCAATACGTGTTGATTATATAAGCGTATCAATAAAGTATTTTTCCTGTGGAAATTCGTTTTTGCTTGTTTTGTTTTTTTTTACTTTTGGAGAGATGGAGTGTGTGTGTGTGTGTGTGTGTGTGTGTGTGTGTGTGTGTGTGTGTGTGTGTGTGTGTGTGTGTGTGTGTGTGTGTGTGTGTGTGTGTGTGTGTGTGTGTGTGTGTGTGTGTGTGTGTGTGTGTGTGTGGGGAGGGGGGTTACCAGTAGCATGCCCCCCGCCCCCAGTAACAAGAGACGATCCATCCAGTGTCATGGTCTGCAACCCACACCCCGTCAATGATGGGATTGGTCCCTAAACTCTCATCTGAACAGTTGACATAAGCACACACTCATCCCCTTGTCATGACCCCGTTGAACTGGTGGGAAGGCTCGAGCTGCACTCTAAATATACCTGGTCCTGTATTTATAAGGGGGGGGTGTGAATTTGTCATATTTTAAAACCAGATCGCTATATCCATATTTGAAATGATTCAAATGTGGGAAATGTTTCTCTGTGACCGTTATCTTCCGGCCGTCTACCCGGAGATAGTTAAATGCTGAAAACGAGTTAAATGCTTTTATCAACTTTAGAAAACGACTCAAATGAGCAGTTGAGCATTAAGAAAAACACGATTTTCGAGATTGTGCCAGTGAGTTGGGTCGTCATCGTCAGTTCCGGTGTTCTGTTAGTAGGCGTGCGTCGCCCCCAGGTGGACGAATATAGAACATATAACCATTTAACTATGTTATTGTTCTTTGACGCAGCAATAACTACTACCGTCAGCGGGAAAAAAAGACCGAAATACAAAACTTAATGTAACATCAGAATGCATTTAATCGTTTTTGTGCCAAAGTTTCCAAATACGATGATGAATACGACGGCAATAAATGATGGACATGTTTTGCCTTAGAAATATTAAACACAAAAAACCTGAATGCCCCGAATAAAAAAACCTCTCAGCTCCTCCTCGTCTCATTGGTCCAGCCTCTCCGTGGTCTGGTCAGTGATTGGCCACGCCCGTGAACTGGTACTGGCAGAGCGTCTGCCGACGGGAGCAGACCTTGAACCGGTGCAGGCTCTGGAGGGAGAGCAGAGCGGACCGCTCCCTGGACAGGGACCCGGGCCGCAGGCTGAACACCTCCAGGTCGGGCAGGGGCCCGGACAGAGAGGGGAGGGCCCTGCGGTGGGGCCTCCCCTCTCCCTGCAGGGAGCGTGCCCAGGGACTCAGTGGCTCCCCGCCCGCCAGGGTAAGGGGCGGGGCCTGTGGCGGGCGATGTGCGGGGAGGCCGGGGGAACAGAGCAGAGTCACGGGGACCAGGGCCACCCTGTCCTGGCCCTGGCTCAGACCCGGGTGGCGGGCCCTCGGGCCCTCCGGGGGCCCTCTGGAGGCCCTCGGGCCCCCAGGGGCCAGCGGCGCCGGGCGCTCGGGCGCTGACCTGTGGTGGGAGCGGCTGCCGAGCCCGGGGGGTCTGCCCCCCGGGCCGGGGGGTCCGCCGCTCAGAGTTCTCCAGTGGAGCCGGCTCTTGAGGGACAGCGACGGCAGCGGCGTCCTGACGTCGCCGGCGGAGGGACGCTTGGTACCCGAGGGCCGGACCCTGGAGGCGGGGCGAGGCCTGAGGCCGGGGGGCTTATCGGTGGCGGGGGCCTGAGGAGGCCTGAGGCCGGGGGGCTTATCGGTGGCGGGGGCCTGAGGAGGCCTGAGGCCGGGGGGCTTATCGGTGGCGGGGGCCTGAGGAGGCCTGAGGCCGGGGGGCTTATCGGTGGTGGGGGCCTGAGGAGGCCTGAGGCTGGGGGGCTTATCGGTGGTGGGGGACTGAGGAGGCCTGAGGCCGGGGGGCTTATCGGTGGTGGGGGACTGAGGAGGCCTGAGGCCGGGGGGCTTATCGGTGGCGGGGGCCTGAGGAGGCCTGAGGCCGGGGGTCTTGACTGCGGTCGGAGGGGTCTTATGGACGCCGGGGGGCGACGGCTCCACAGAAGCTCTAGGAGGAAGCGGGTTAGGACAGGAGGGGGGTTTACGGGGCGCCGGTCGGGACGGGGCCGGTCTCAGTGGAGCTCCTTCCACCAACAGGTTGGTCCCGACGTAGTGGGGGACCTCCACAGCGGCCTGTGGGGACGACAGAACACAGGGGGGGGGGGGGGGGGGGTACAGGCCGGTGATGGAGTAGGGAGATACGTTGAGGTGTGTTCTGTGGACACACCGCAGTGGTGGAACGAGCCCCCTGCCGAAGTCAGGACCACCACAAAAGACTCAAGACTCAGTTGTTCACCTAGACTCCCCCCTTAGCACTTAAAACTAGTACTTTGCATGGTGTAGCATCTCATCCTAGCTATCTTTGCTGCATGCGGGGAGTGGGTTAACCTAGTGATTGTTAGTGCTTGGCACTTGGGGCTATGAACATCCTTACTGTACCGACAGAGATTTATTGTCGTTTCTCTATCTATCTATACAAATTGTACTTGTGTTGTGAGTCGCTTTAGATAAAAGCGTCTGCTAAACGCCCTCAATGTAAATGAACCGCCCGGGAGCTAAACGACCAGCGTGTGACGGTGCCGGTGTCGGTGACGGCGTGGGGCCGATGGCGTCCCCCACCTGCTTGTAGAGGAGGTAGAAGCCCCCGGTGTCGGCGGCGGGCTCGCCCCTCCAGTCGAGCACCACCCGGAGCGTGTCGAGCTGCACGGCCGGGCAGAGGCGCGCGGTGGCGACGGCGGAGCAGGCCATGGTGGGGCTGGCGTTGATCTCCAGCAGCCAGGGCCGCAGGTCGCGGCCCAGCATGAAGTCGGCGCCGTACAGCTCGAAGCTGGCGCGGCGGGGCTCCACCAGGTCCTGGGCCGTGCGCATGGCGCGGACCACCGCCTGCTGCATGCCCGGCACGGCCAGCGCCCCCCACTGGGAGCCGCCCAGCCCCTGGTCCTGCAGGTAGGCCCGGAACTGGGAGCAGGACCACATGTTGTCGTCCGGGAGCCCCGGGTGGCGCGCCCGCGACGGAGCGAAGTGCTTCTGGATGGAGTTGTTGCACAGGTGGACGGAGCTGGTGGGGGGGGGGGGGTGGAGGAGGAGGAGGAGGTGGGGTTCAGGAGAGGGGACGAGAGGGTCAGTGTTGTTGGTCGTTTGTAACCCTGGGGCCTCATTACAGAAACTTTCCTAACTCTGAAATCCTATCTTATCTGGAGGACAGGAGGGCATTTAGGGGTTTCGGTATTACAGAAGGAGGTTTCCTAACTTGACTTAGGAAACCAAAGACATTTAATTTGTAATTGGGTGGAAGAATTACTTTACTACTTTATTACCCCTCTACTTGTTCTCTGTACCGATAACCGCCATGACCGTAGTACTAGTGCTACTAGCTTGCCGCTATTAACAAAGATCCTTTATCAACAGCCTCTGTTAACGTTAAAAGTAACTCGTTCTATCAATCTCATGCACATTCTGAGTGCAGAAACAGACATGACGATGGCCGATCGAAATATCTGATTGACTGAACAGTTAGGATTACCTAAGTTAAGATAAGATAGGAGGCCAAAGATAAGATAGGAAACGGCCAACAGGTTAGGGACTGCTTCTGTAATAGGAAGTTAGGATTTTCCTATCTTTGAGGCCCTAACTTAAGTTAGGATGAGAAGTTAGGATTTTTTCTGTAATGAGGCCCCTAGTTCAATACAACTCAATTGTATTTGTATTGCCCTTAATCACAGGTACAGTCTCAAAGGGCTTAACAGGCCGGATATGTTTGACACCCCCCTGACCATTGCCCCCAAGAGGGCTAGAACATACTCCCTTAAAGAGCAAGGAAGAGACCTTGAGGAGGAACGCAGAGTGGGTTGGGAGGTCAGGAGTGCAACGGGAGCCATAAGTGACAGCCATAAAAACACACAGGCAAAACATTTGAAATGGGTGATGGGGGTGCTGGCCGGTTAACCATAACCGGCCAGCACCCTAGTTGAACTGCGACCCGTCGTGTGTTTTAGACCCCGGGGGGGGGGGGGCGGACCTGTCGAGGGAGGAGATGGAGTAGGGCTGCGTGGAGAAGCGCAGGTAGCACTCGTTGTAGAACCAGATGGTGAGCGGGTTCCAGTCGGTCACCAGGAACCACTGGCGGATGTCGAACTTGGTGCCGTGAACCAGCAGGGGGCGCTCCAGGTACTTCTGCACCACCCACTTGCTGTCCTTGATCAGGGTGGAGTCACTGTGGACTAGGGTCAGGATGTCCTCCAGGCGGTTCATGCACATGATGCCTGCAGGCGAGGGGGGGGGGGGGGGGGGGGGGGGGGGACAACACAGCCCCCCACAGGAGAGGAAGGGACAGGGTCAAACTCACCCTGAGAGAAACTCCTTATTATATATCATTTATATTCAGGGCATTAAGCAGACGCTTTAATCCAAAGCAATTTAGAAACAACTATACATCTCTGTCGGTACAGTAAAGGATGTACATAGAACCAAGTGCCAAGCACTAACCATCGCTAGGTTAACCCATTCCCCAACAACATAGAAGATTAGGATAGGACGCTACACAATGCTAAGTACTATTTTATTAGAGGGTAATACAATCCCATATTGCAGAAGTACTGAGGCCAGTTCTTATAAATACAACTTTTGTTCGCTTTTATAACTTCCCACGGGGGCCTGATTAACTAAAGGCCGTCGTAGAACCACGAGGGGGGAGGCTCACCCCGTCCCCGGGACATGGCCCCTGGCTTGACGATCCAGATGTTGTGCAGGCCGTCCGTGTCCAGCTGTGGGCAGACTTCATGCAGTCGGCTCAACATTCTCCGGCACCGCCCCACAAACTCCACGGCCCCCTGGATCCGAGCCCCTCCGCTGCACAGACACTCACCCTCAGTGCATGGCAGTACAGACCCATAGCGGCGCCGTTAAAGTAGTATTAATGATAGTTTACTGCTTTAACGCCGCCGACAATCCAAAGATCCAGTCGAAACTGGATGGAAAAAAGTGTGTCGTTCAAAACGTGACGCGGCTTTTTACTTCTTCGCCACCTACAGAGTTTGTTATGTACGATCATTCTAAAAAACCCATGTTGTTTCCCGTAGACATTTGACCGATGGAACCAGGAGCCTCCGAGGCGGGACTTACTCTTCAGAAGTCTACACAGACCCATGGCGTGGCTCCAAATCAAGAATGTGCTAACACACGTCCGGAACGTCCCATGATAACTGCAGCGGGGTTAATAATCAAGACTCACTGCACCACCAGGTAGTAGTCGCGCAGGAACTCTGTCCATTGCTCTCCCGTCAGCGAGGTGAACGTTTCCACGGTGACATCAATGTCACCGTGTTCCAGGCTGTTGAGGAACTCCTGGCATACGTGCAGAGCACTGTCGATCATTCCTGCATCGACGAATCGACGCGCTTGCCGCCTGCATTGTCTCTTCCCACCTGGACGAAGGGAGACCGTTCTTATAAAACACGACGTCCAATGAGCTGAGGGATCTGATAAACACGCCAAACATGTGGTCAGGGGCACTCCTTAAAACGTTTTCGCTATACAGAGCACAGCGTATTATTTGTGTGGATTACCCTTCGGTATCTAAGTGTCCTAAGTGTGCATTACCCTTCGGGGTCTCAGAGACACTGTCCTAAGTGGGTATTACCCTTCAGTGTCTCAGTGTGCATTACCCTTCAGTGTCTCAGAGATGCTGTTTCCGTGTGCATTACCCTTCAGTGTCTCAGTGTCCTCAGTGTGCATTACCCTTCAGTGTCTCAGTGTCCTCAGTGTGCATTACCCTTCAGTGTCTCAGTGTCCTCAGTGTGCATTACCCTTCAGTGTCTCAGTGTCCTCAGTGTGCATTACCCTTCAGTGTCTCAGTGTACTCAGTGTGTTCCTGTCTATCACCAGCGTCCAGGCAGCTTGACTCCACCACATACTGCAGCAGACTGCTGCAGGCGGTCCTCCTAAAGTCCTCTTCAGGACGACACACAGACACACAGAGACACACACACACACACACCCACATAAAGAGACACAGACACACACACGCGCGGAGGAGCTGAAAGGCGCGTCGCACAAGGCATGGGTCTGCCAAAGGACCAATGGTGAAGAAGCATGAAGCTGGCTCTGCTTCTCAAGTGTACCTATGAAGGCCTGCTTCTCGTCCTGAGCCCCCAGCCGGTAGCAGCGTGGGAAGAAGCTGTCGGGGTCGGCGGTGTCGAACCACAGCAGGTTCTGCAGGTTGACGCACAGCCCCACCTGGAGGCGGACCAGGGGTAGGGCTTTAGACCCATTGGATTTAAGTGGTGCAAGGTAAGATGCTGAATTACCCATCATGCAGTTCTTGAAAGAGAGGAGAGACCTTGGTGGTGAACGTGCCGGAGTTGGCGTAATGGTTGGTCATCTGGTCCTTCCTCAGAGACTTGCAGTCGATGGCGTCCCTCCTCATGGTCCACAGCAGGCTGGCGGTCTCGTTCCGCACCAGGCGGGACTGAGACAACACGGGGAACATCGGTCCTGACCCGGCACTCAGAAGGAGGACGTTTGTGTTCAGTGGGTCGCGAGCTCTCTGCCCGTTCTGATCTTACCATGAGGTTGTACATTCCGTCCACTTCCTCCTCTCTGTCCGCCTCCTCTGAAAGCACATGACCCGCACGTAAAGGGGTGCGCCTCTGTGTGTCTGCTTCTGTGTGTCTGTGTCGTTGTCAGTGTCTGTGTGTGTCTGTGTCTGCGTGTCTGTGTGTGTCTAGACCCCACGTCCACAGTGAGACGATCCCCGAAAACCTACAACATGCAAACCTTCCAGCACCGATTAATATCAGGAAAGTGTGAAAACACCCGACTGAATCCGAAGAGTGAGTCAGCGGAATATTAAGAAGGACCCCTCTCACCGGCCCCCAGGCGGCCCTCCGGGCCCTCAGCCCTGTCCTCCTCCCCGTCCTCGTCTCCTTCCCCCTCCTCGTCCCCGCGCTCGCTAGGGGCCTTCTGAAGGGGCGGGGTCAGACGCCGCTCCACCCAGCCCCGGGCCCTCAGGTCGGCCCGCACCACGGGGTACGGACCCTGGATGGAGAACACCTTCCCCTGCTGAGGAGGGGAGAGGAGGAGAGGAGGAGAGGAGGACATTTAGACAGGACCCCCTTAGACAGGGCCCATTTAGAGAAGATGCCTGGATTACACATTTAGACAGGACCCCTGGATTACATTTAGACAGGACCCCTGGATTACATTTAGACAGGACCCTGGATTACATTGAGACAGGACCCTGGATTACATTTAGACAGGACCCTGGATTACATTTAGACAGGACCCTGGATTACATTGAGACAGGACCCTGGATTACATTTAGACAGAACCCCTGGATTACATTTAGACAGGACCCCTGGATTACATTTAGACAGGACCCCTGGATTACATTTAGACAGGACACCTGGATTACATTTAGACAGCCCCTGGATTACATTTAGACAGGACACCTGGATTACATTTAGACAGCCCCTGGATTACATTTAGACGGGACCCTGGATTACATTTAGACGGGACCCTGGATTACATTTAGACAGGACCCTGGATTACATTTAGACAGGACCCCTGGATTACATTGAGACAGGACCCTGGATTACATTTAGACAGGACCCTGGATTACATTTAGACAGGACACCTGGATTACATTGAGACAGGACCTGTTGAGAAGTCGCTCACCTTGACCGCTCGCTCCGCCAGAGCCTTGGCGGCCTTCAGCCTCTCCGGGTTCAGGACCGGGAGGCTGAGGAGGACGCTGCTGCGACGCCCCTTCGCCCCCATCGGAGGGGCCCCCGGGGTCTCCAGGGTCCCCCTGCTGTCTGACCCCCACCACAGGTCCACTGGGGTCAGGAGAGTCTCTCAACGTGGGGGGAACTCTACTGAAAAGGCGGATTTAAGTAAATTTTTTACTTAATCCTTCTCCTGACGTGAATTAAAGTATATTATGATTGTTATTATTACATTGTTATACATCTAGGCATTTCCTTTACATAGGGCATTTAGCAGACGCTGTTACCCAAAGTGAATTTAAAATAAGTACAATTTTCATTTGTATACATTAATATATACTTGACAAATAAATTCATATAACACAACATACTTCTTACACAAGCACCACATAAACACAATTAGAGAACAGACTGCCTTCAATCAAAGACAATTTGCTAATAGGCCTAAGGCAACATGTTAGACAAATAAAGCTTTTGAATTTCTTTGTTTTTTAAATAAACATAGCCAACTATAGTAGCCAAACATGAACATAATGGCTTAGACCAGGTGGCCTAGTCATTAGAATAGATAACATATTAATAAACATATTATGGCACTACTGTGACCCCCTACTGTGTGCGATGCGGTTCAAACCTCAGTGCCGTGTTGACATGCTCTCCGTGGAAACCCGGCTCAGGTTTCCCTTTGAACCAGCGGGCATGTACACTCTCACACACACTCTCAGAGATGCTGATCCCGCTGTGTGCTGAAGAACGTCAACAGGTGGAAGAATTAACTCCACAAACAAACCGTCAAAATATGAAAAATTATATTTCTTAACCAGTTATCGCCCTATGCACTTAATATTCACGGGTCAGTCCATCATCCACACATGCAGGGTTCACCTACCGACGTAGCGTGACCCGGCTGCATCGTGCATGCGCAGTGGCGCCCAGGCTGCCGGAGTTTGTCCGGTCACCATGACAACAGGACGCAACGCAGCCATCCGTTTGATTCAGCGTTATACTAACGGTTTGGTTAATTCAAACGTATTCAGTTTAACGCTGAGATTAGGGATTATTGTAGATATCTAGTTCACCGTCACCGTGACACAGATTATAACCCATTAAAATAATATAGTACATAAAATAATATTTATTAATGGTCCGGACCCAGGCATAGTTATTGTTGCCTCTGCGCATGTGTGCGCCGTATTGGGCCTGAATATTGCACAACATCATTATTTTCAAACTCTTATTAAACTTTGAGTGTTTATTTTCAAGCCTCCAAAAGTTATTCCTCGATATCTTTCTAATACCGTACTGAACATCACGTTACTCATATTTACTCCACTCCCTATCAAATTTGACCTGTTTCTCATATGTTCCACCGGGTGGCGGTAGAAGCGTGGTCCCTTCTGGTTTTCGGTGTTCCACACCTTGTTTATCTTTTGTATCTAAGACTTGGAATAGGGAGCAGGCAACATCGTTGTGCAGATCTCATCTCCCCAACCATTTCCAAAGACTCGCGGGATGTGAACGAGGAGTTCGTAGAGGCTCCACCTTGAAGTGCTGCCTACAGCCCGTGTGAAATCAGTTTTTAACCAGAGGATAATACAAAAACTGACAAGTAGAATGCATGTCAAAGCTCCTACTGAAACCTCAAACTCCCACCATCAGTCCCAGCAGGCAGCGTTGCAGCCTCGTCCTGCGAGCTGATTGGCTGAGGCTGAATGATGCTGGCTGCGCGCTGTTGTCCGCGAGAAGCGAGGAGGAGAGCTCAGAGCACATCCCAGTGCCACGGTAACACAGCGGGGGGCATCTCTAGTATCTCTGTCTCTACGGGAAAATGTCCACGTTCACCGTCTCCAGGGATATCAACATGAAAGTCACCCACCGGGTGTGGATCGCAGCCTAACCCGTCCAGTGACCACGCGGCTCCCTGAAGGTCTAGCGGCCACACAGCGCTCACCTCTGGACTCCGAGACCCGGACCGACGGGTACCATGCCCACTGTAAGCGGCGAGAACGAGAGCATCCTGAGCTATCAGGTAAAGTTGGAAATGCACGCTTTGTCTGTCATGTCCTGGATCAGATTCACGGTCCTCGCACGGGCCACAGTTAGATCCCCACCGAGCCGATAACCGCTCAACACCAAGCTCCACACCGCTCCACAGCAGGCTGTTAAGAACCAGACCACCGCTGAAATGCGGTCGGTTCTCCTGTGTCGGAAACGCCCGGCGGGCCTGTCTGTCTGTCTCTACTCCGCTCGATTCTGTTCCGACCGAGGTCCGTCTCAGATAGAGGTTTCAGCCGATAAAAGCTTTCATCTCTGAATAGTGGTGGACGTGTAATGAGTTCGATCCAGCCAAGGTCCCGGGTACCCGGTCCAGGTACCCAGATACCCTGGTCTAGGTACCCGGGTACCCGGTTCGGAGGCGCGGGACGCCTCATCCTTCAGCGCGGGTTCTGTTGTTGTTCTGGCGACACGTGCAGTCAGAGCATCACGGAGGAGAGCCTCTGTGGGACGGAACGTTATGTTAGGTTATGTTACGGTATTCTATGCTATGTGAGGTAATGTTAGGTTATTAAGTTACGTTATGCTATGCTATGTTAGGTTATGTTCTGGTCTGTTGTCAAAGCGTTGTCCCCTTCAGAAAGCCTATTTATCTGCAAAGGGTGTACAATATAAATCATCGGTACGTGAGAACGAGCTCGTCTTCATAATGATAATAATAGCCTACTGGACTCCTTGTATTGTAGCGTTGAATGAAACCCATTATATTCATTAATAGGCCGTCGAGGTGCACCGCATCGCTCCGTGTGTTTACGACGCGCTTGTTAGGAAACAGCGCGCGTGTCCTAAATTACCCTCAAATGACCTTGACGCCTGCTGACGCCTCCTCCTGATGCCTCCTCCTCCTGACGCCTCCTGAGGTCTCCTCCTCCTCCTGACGCCTCCTGATGCCTCCTCCTCCTGACGCCTTCTGAGGTCTCCTCCTCCTGAGGTCTCCTCCTCCTGACGCCTCCTCCTCCTGACGCCTCCTGAGGTCTCCTCCTCCTGACGCCTCCTCCTCCTGACGCCTCCTGAGGTCTCCTCCTCCTGAGGTCTCCTCCTCCTGACGCCTCCTCCTCCTGACGCCTCCTGAGGTCTCCTCCTCCTGAGGTCTCCTCCTCCTGACGCCTCCTCCTCCTGACGCCTCCTGAGGTCTCCTCCTCCTGACGCCTCCTCCTCCTGATGCCTCCTCCTCCTGATGCCTCCTCCTCCTGATGCCTCCTGAGGTCTCCTCCTCCTGACGCCTCCTCCTCCTGATGCCTCCTGAGGTCTCCTCCTCCTGACGCCTCCTCCTCCTGACGCCTCCTCCTCCTGATGCCTCCTCCTCCTGATGCCTCCTGAGGTCTCCTCCTCCTGACGCCTCCTCCTCCTGTCTCTTCCTCCTGAGGCCTCCTCCTCCTGACTCCTCCTCCTCCACACTCCTCGTGACGCCTCCTACTCCTGACTCCTCCTGACGCCTCCTCCTCCTGACGCCTCCTCCTCCTGACGCCTCCTCCTCCTGACTCCTCCTCCTCCTGACTCCTCCTCCTCCACACTCCTCGTGACGCCTCCTACTCCTGACGCCTCCTCCTCTTGACGCCTCCTCCTCCTGACTCCTCCTCCTCTTGTGGTCTCCTCCTCCTGACGACTCCTCCTCCTGACTCCCCATGACTCCTCCTCCTCCTGACGACTCCTCCTCCTGACTCCTCCTGACTCCTCCTCCTCCTGACGACTCCTCCTACTGACGACTCCTCCTCCTGACTCCTCCTGACTCCTCCTCCTCCTGACGACTCCTCCTACTGACGACTCCTCCTCCTGACTCCTCCTGACTCCTCCTCCTCCTGACGACTCCTCCTCCTGACTCCTCCTCTTCCTGACGACTCCTCCTCCTGACTCCTCCTGACGCCATCCAGTCCCCGGAAACCCGCCCCCGTGAAGTTCGCCGGTAGAGGCCATTCTTTGCAGATATCTTCCAGTGTAACACGGAGGTGGGGCGTAATATATTCGTCTCAGAAAACGGCCGTCACGTTCGGGTGGAAGAGGCAGAGGAAGGCGTGAGATCGGCATCAGAGCTCAGGGCAGGCTATCCCTTCACAGCAGCATTCGTTACTGGTTCTCCAACGTCCAACGACGTCTTTGTGCTTAGATGGAGTGGAGACGACCCAGAGAAGGCCCGGAAGGGTCATGGAGCGCAACCGATGAGGATCAGAGCCCCGTTTGTTTTTAAAATGCTAGGATCAACTCTCCCTGATCAACATCTAACGTGGAGATTGGTTTCCATGACTTCGTTCAGGATCATACCATCTCAACCAGGTGGGGACACGCCCCTCATTCTCGTTTGTGATCCCTCCCAGCGGTTTAGTCTTGTGTGTGTTGTTTAGCATCAGTACGTTGATCGGTCATGAGAGTGTATCTCCCCAGGGTGCCCCTCTTCCAGGAACATATCGGGGACAGAAAGAGCTGTTTCCCGCTATCCACCATCCAATGTTGCTCATAGTGGCAACAAGGAGAAGGAACACAGATCATCATGTGTTTTGGTGGGTTCTACTGGCAGTAGTGGTCGAGGTTAACACTCACATGTGTGTAGCCTACAGTGGGTCCTCCGTAAGGCGTGGGCCTGTGAGACTCAGGGCTTGTTGTACTCCGAAGAGAACCCGTGCTTTTATTCGCTGGCGGCAACACAAACAACAAGGGAATGAAAGGCGTTGCATCGATTCCCCAGGGACCAATGCCATGCGGCATTTTAGACCTCACTTAAAAGTACAGAGGACACTGGTGACATTGAAAACACTTATGCCATGGTCGTACTTCAAAATAGTTTATAGTTCACCAAACCAAAGATAAACAACAGAATCAGGATGCTTCTATTGCCCATATGATGAGACACAGGATGATTGGTCCAGGTGAATCCAAACAAGGAATGATTGGTCCGGTTGAATACAAAGATCATGAAACAATACAAACAAAGCACAAAAACTAAAATATAAAAGAAGACACCAGTGAGAGGAGTCTGTAAAGTTAATGAATATATGTATGTAAACATATCTTTCAGTGTTCTACATAATCGATATAAATCCAGTAAAAGGAAGTGCTGTACATTGTTAAATTCAACATGGGGACTTTTCTTTTTGGAGACTATCCAAGGAATATGGTAGCATAGTGTCCCTTAAAATAGGAGATGAACTGTGGTCCCTCCTGTTGTGTCCGGGCTCAGCCCGTTGGGACAGGACGGAGTTGGCGAGGTGTGAATCTGTAATGGAACACACAGAAGCACAGCACTGCTAATTCCGTTGGACAATGTGAACGAGCGCTTCCAGGAAGTGTCGGACCGTTCTAAACGGCTGAGAGATAATTGGTACAGGAGACTGAAAGGTGCCTTCCTGATTGGAACTTTCACTTTAGCTCAATGCAATTCAAATGAAGTCCTACAATGCACCCTTCCTCCCCGTCTGTCCAATAAGACTCGCCTCCTTTTGGAGGCGAGTCTTGTTAATTCTGCACTGATTTCATAATTGAGTTACCGTATTGGTGGCAATGAATGGTTTGAGGATGCACTGGATGTACACTTCCTGGATAATGTGGTCAAACTCCTCTCCTAGCAATGCCGGAGTGCTTTGAAGGATCAATTTGTTTCCCCCTTAATTACACGTCATGTGATTTGATCATCCTCGTTTCCTGTGACACATTCGATGAGCTTCAATACCACAGAGCTAATACCGGCCACTGTGATTGGCCCAGCCTGAGAGCATGCGCAGGGAGAGCGGGCAAGGAGGTAGTCCAAGAAAACCCTCTCACAAAAACACACGCCCTGCTCCTCTCGCTTACAGTAGCCTCTTCAAACCCGTTCTCCAGTAGCCTCCGTCAATCACTCCCCGACTCGTGTTTTCTCCTCCCCCCCCCCCCCCCCCCTCGTGTTGTGGTGCTGTGTTGTGGTCGTGTTGCGACCGGTCTTACCAGTGCATGGCTCCCTGGTAGGACCGGTCCTACCTGGGACCAGGGAATGGCCCCATGCGGCGGGCCTGTGTGGCGGGGCAGAGCGGCCGTGCGGCGGGCCTGTCCCTCAAGACACAGAGGCCAGGCTGGAGGTGACAGGCCCAGTGTTCCTGAGCAGGATACGCTGCTCTCCTGTCAGTGCAGCATGCCTCGGGCGCCGGAGGACAGACGCAGACACGCCGGGAGCGGATCAGAGGAGCGGAGGGAGAGAGAGAGCGGAGAGAAAGAGAGCGGAGAGAGAGAGAGAGCGGAGAGACCGAGAGAGAGCGGAGAGAGAGAGAGAGAGAGAGAAAGAGAGAGAGAGAGAGAGAGAGAGCGGAGAGAGAGAGAGAGAGAGCGGAGAGAGAGAGAGAGAGAGAGAGAGAGAGAGAGACAGCGGAGAGAGAGAGAGCGGAGAGAGCGGAGAGAGAGAGAGCGGAGAGAGAGCAGGGAACCGGAAGAGAGGAGGGAGGAAGGGGAAGAGCAGAAGAGATGAGTGACAGACGGAACGAGAGAGAGAAAGGGCAAATTAGGCCGCTTTAGGGCCGGTGAACATTTGTAGCTCGAGCGGTGAAGAGTCAGAGGGTGAGAGGGGGTGAGAGGGTGAGAGGGGTTGAGGGGCTGAGAGGGTGAGAGGGTGAGGGGGTGAGAGGGGGTGAAAGGGGTGAGAGGGGGTGAGAGGGGGTGAGAGGGTGAGAGGGGGAGTGCAGCAGCCATAAGAGTAACGTCTAATGGTCCCAGATCAGTTGTGGGCTGAGCACAGTCAGTACAGAACCACAGGGGGGTCCGGTGACCACGGTGGGCTTTAATCGACCCGCCCTCCTCCGCTCCATCAATCATATTCTGACAGGCGGTGCTGCTCTCTAATAAACGTCCAACCCGCCAAAGAGTCTTAATCCACAAAGGCACTCCAGTAGGTTTCACGCGACATACGTCTCATTCCATGCTGACTCCGTCTGCGTGTGAAGCCGGGTGAGGGTTGAAGAACGGCTGTGGTCAGCAGATCCGCCGCCCTGCGTCCTAAAGCTCACTTCAGGCTCATTAGAACCCACCACAGGCCCCCTGGGCCTGAGGGAAGGTAACTGCGTTCTGCTCGCCCCTTATTGATCGCCCCGCCCGGCCAGCACAAAGGGCCTGCTAATGATCCCTGCTCCACTGTTCGCTGGCGTGGAAACTAATTGAACTTCCTGTAAACACTAGGCTGGCTGTATGGTCATGGGTTGTCATGGCTGAACTTCGCTGCGTCGCTCAGACTTTGATTCTGATTCATGCAACCGACGTTGGTGGAGAACGATATATTAAATATTCAACGCATTGGAGAAGGACGTCAGGCAAACTTTACTGTCGACTATCGATTCTTACTCAAATGTACGCAACAAGTGGAAAGTAGGAATGGACAGCAGAGCGGCCTAATGTTTGCCGAGGGAATAGGCCGGGCCCCATCAGATTATCTTTATGTTTCAATGCTCTGAATGCGTCCCCAGTGGGTGAATAATCCTCCTGCCGTTTATCATCTATTCTCCGAGCCAGAAAATGGGAGGATTGGCATCCACTGCCAATCCACTGGTTATGGAGCATCTCTCCGCTCAAACACAAGCCAGCCACCCCCACGCCAGCCACCGATGAGCGGTGAGCTCTGAACATCTCGTACGTGGCGGAGATAATTCAAGGACAGGTGGCCATTTTGGGCGGTATAGCTGCTGAGTCCTTTGACGGTGAGCTCGTTCCGAGCTGTGGGAGACAATAAGGGTCTCCCAGCTGGAAGACAGGAGCGAAGCAGAAGACAGCGTTGCCCGGTGATGGAGGCAGCTCGCCATCAACAAATAGTTAGCTCTGCCGGGTCGGAAAATGCAGTCCCATGAAAGCTCTGTTACATGCACCCATGCGGTCACAAAGCAGGCAACACCCGAGAGCTCTCTGTGTCTGAGTGGTTTTAATTGGCTGAGGACGATATGGGGTCCCGGAGGAGGCGAATGACAGGGAGTCGTAAACCTTCACAGGAGCACATACCTGCGTGACCGGGCCGCTGAGCAGAAGGACCTTACGGGAAACGTTGAGCGCTTTGATCTGACTGAGCTATGGATGTATTACTGAATAGAGCTAATGCACATAATATTACCCCCAAAACCCAATCACCGTTCATCTGAAAACATGTTCTCTCAGTCCTGTCCCCTCTCCATTGTCCCCCAGCGTGGGGCAGCCTGGGTATTATCGAGTTGGGAACATTTCCTTCTTTCCATGCACTCGGTGGATTCAAACAAATTGATGCTATCTGATGGTCTCCCATCCTTTGTAGGACAAAAAGCTTTTAGTCGTTATATCCTCTGCACTCTCTCTCTCTCTCTCTCTCTCTCTCTCTCTCTCTCTCTCTCTCTCTCTCTCTCTCCCCCTACTGCTATATTTTTGTGTGTCTCTCTCTCTCTATTCCTCTCTATTGTTGGGCTCTCTCTCTCTCTCTCTCTCTCTCTCTCTCTCTCTCTCTCTCTCTCTCTCTCTCTCTCTCTCTCTCTCTCTCTCCCTCATTATGGGTGAGTAAATCTCCGGCTCTAATGGAGTTTCTCTCCAGCCTGCAGCCTGAGCCCAACCCACATACTGTCGCTCCCGTCTCATTCACAGCTGCACCCCCTGATAACAGCCACTGTGTGTGTGTGTGTGTGTGTGTGTGTGTGTGTGTGTGTGTGTGTGTGTGTGTGTGTGTGTGTGTGTGTGTGTGTGTGTGTGTGTGTGTGTGTGTGTGTGTGTGTGTGTGGGTGCTGAGTGTGTGTACGTGGTGAAGCGTGTGTTTTTTGTGTTTATTTGGTCATGTGTGGGTGTGTACATGGCGAAGTGTGTGTGTTTGAAGAGGAGGAGCGACTAGAAGATCATTTATTTTCACCCTCTCTAAGAATGTTTACATCTCTTCTGCATTTTATTTTAGTTTACTGATTTATTGTGGAATACGGATCGGATTTTGGGTATTTATTGCCTTCATATTTTATTAAATAAATAAAAAGACAATAAACCAGAGCTACCTCTCAGTCCTAGTGAACCGCGGTCAGGTGTTCGGTTCTCTGTTGGTCTCAGAGCGTCTTCCCCAGAATAGTAAAAAGACTTCCATGAACCGACGTCAGCAGTCTTCACACACGCTGTTGTGTGGGCGACCGTTGTTACACACTGACACAATAAGTGGGAAACGCAACACTGCAAAAGAACACACAAGACCGCCTGAGATATGAGAACTGACCAGTCAGGAAAAGCTGAAGAGATCCCAGGGATGTTATGTTATGCTCCTGGGGCAGGAGGTACGTTATGTTATGCTCTTGGGAAATGAAGTACTATTCTGTTATGCTCCTCCTGGGACAGGAAGTATAGTACAGTTATGCTCCTGGGACAGGAAGTACAGT
>NC_082394.1:4662587-4667587 GCF_031168955.1 Gadus macrocephalus
GGTGGGTACCAGGGGCGGGGAGAGGGCCCCCAAGCAGTCAGAGACACACCTCAGTGGTGGGTACCAGGGGCGGGCCTCCCCGGGGGAGCGGCCTCAAGGGGGGGGGGGACCCTGGGGAGAGGGGCCCCTGGGGGGGGGGGGGCTGGTGATGGGGAGTGGGGAGAAGCAGGGGGAGAAGCGGAGGGGGAGATAAGGGGAGGGACAGATGGATGGAGGTGGGAGAGTAACCGGGAGGGAGGGAGGGAACTGGTGAGAGAGGTAGAGAGAAAAGGAGAGGTAGGGTGAGAGAGAGAGAGGGAGAGGGAGAGGTAGGGTGAGAGAGGTAGAGAGAGAGGGAGAGGTAGGGTGAGAGAGGTAGAGAGAGAGGGAGAGGTAGGGTGAGAGAGGTAGAGAGAGAGGGAGAGGTAGGGTGAGAGAGAGAGAGGGAGAGGTAGGGTGAGAGAGAGAGAGGGAGAGGTAGGGTGAGAGAGGTAGAGAGAGAGGGAGAGGTAGGGTGAGAGAGGTAGAGAGAGAGGGAGAGGTAGGGTGAGAGAGGTAGAGAGAGAGGGAGAGGTAGGGTGAGAGAGAGAGAGGGAGAGGTAGGGTGAGAGAGGTAGAGAGAGAGGGAGAGGTAGGGTGAGAGACTTAAAGAGAGAGAAACTGAGAGAAACATAGAGGGAGGGAGGGAGGGAGATGGTCTGAGAGAGGGGGGAGTGGTAGAGAGACAGAGAGAGAGGGAGAGGGAGACAGAGAGAGAGAGAGAGAGAGAGAGAGAGAGAGAGAGAGAGAGAGAGAGAGAGAGAGGTAGAGAGACAGAGAGGGGTAGAGAGAGAGGGGGGGTTGTGGTTGAGAGACAGGGAGAGAGAGAGAGAGAGAGAGAGAGAGGGGGAGATAGCAGCTGGCAGAGAGCTTGGTTCTTCTGTGCACATGAAAGTGAGAACGAGGACGGGGTGGATGTCCTGATTAGAGAGACGCGTGGGCAGAGCTGTCTGCTGAAATGAGAGATTCAATTAGTTTCCAAGATTATTACGTGATCCCAATTTGGCTCTGAGTCTGACTCAGACATGAGAACAGGATCTGATGCCCGACTAATAGAATAAGGACCGAAGGTGGTGGAGCAAGGTCCAAGCCTTTGGAGGCTGCTACACCCTTCCTAGAGGGTGCTAATCTCCACCTAGGAGGCTGTTACTGGCTCCTCCACAACAAGGACGCAGGGTGGTGGTGTCGGAACCGGTTTATTGCCCGGCACGTGCGCTCACATGCACTCAGGTGCGCTCACATGCACTCAGGTGCACTCACATGCACTCAGGTGCACTCACACGTGCTCAAGTGCACTCTTGCGCACACATTTGCTCGCATGCGAACACGTGCACTCACCTGCGCTCACGTGCGCTCACGTGCACTCACCTGCGCTCACGTGCACTCACCTGCGCTCGCGTGCACTCACCTGCTCTCGCGTGCACTCACCTGTGCTCACGTGCGCTCACATGCACTCACGTGCGCTCACATATGCTCACCTGTGCTCACGTGCGCTCTGGTCCTGCAGGTTCGTCGGTGTCGGCCCAGCCCCCCCCCAGCCACCTGGAGGTGAAGAACGGAGCGGGGCAGGACAGCACGCCGCCGGACCTCAGCAAGGTGGGCGGGGCACCTGGGGGTGGGCGGGGCAACTGGGGGAGGGCGGGGCACCTGGGGGTGGGCGGGGCACCTGGGGGTGGGCGGGGCAACTGGGGGTGGGCGGGGAACCTGGGGGTGGGCGGGGCAACTGGGGGTGGGGGGGCACCTGGGGGTGGGCGGGGCACCTGGGGGTGGGCGGGGCATCTGGGGGTGGGCGGGGCAACTGGGGTGGGCGGGGCACCTGGGGGTGGGCGGGGCACCTCAGGGGCGTGTGTATGTGTGTATTGGTGTGTGTGCGTGCGTGTGTGTGATGGATTGAAAAATAGTATGTGTGTGTGTTTGTGCGTGGGTGCATGTGTGTGCATATGTGTGTTTGCGTGTGTGTTTGTGTGTGTGTGAGTGGATGGGTTTGTTTGAGTGTGTGTGTGTGTATGTGTGTGTGTGTATGTGTATGTGACGGATTGAAAGAGCGAGAGTGTGTATGTGTGCATGTGTGTGTGCGTGTGTGTGTGTGTGCGCATGTGCGTGTGTGTGCATACCTGCCAGTGTGTGCCTATGTTTTCTGTCATAGTGATTTTCAGTGCTGATTTGATTGTGTCTTCTGCTGGTCTGGACAGTTTCATATCGTGTAAACCAAAGATGGTTTCCAAAGTCTGAGCTGCAGGTCAAAATACAGCAGAGACATCACTGTCCCCTAGGGACGGAGTGGGGAACTACATTAGCTTAAACCCTGCTCTCCCACACCCCCTAGGGTCAGACGCGGGAGCTACGTCACCTTAAATCGACAGTGACATTTTGTTGTTTCTCTTTCTTCTAACCAATGTACTAATTGGAAGTCGCTTTGGATAAAAGCCTCTGCTAAATGCCCTAAATGTAAAGGTAAATGTAAAGCATAATGTTTAACTCTCAGATCCAGCCAACTTGTCGGAAGCTGTTAAATTGAGGTGCCTTGCTCAGGGACACCTCGACACTCCCGGGGATCGAACTAGCAACCCTCCGGTTACCAGCCATCCCGCTCTACCTCCTGAGCCACATGCCGCCCGCCTCTATAAGCCTGAGAAGCCTCCCAGCCCCCAGGTCCAGGTCTAGGTCTA
Organism: Gadus macrocephalus; assembly: GCF_031168955.1. Taxonomy (NCBI): domain Eukaryota; kingdom Metazoa; phylum Chordata; class Actinopteri; order Gadiformes; family Gadidae; genus Gadus; species Gadus macrocephalus. The sequence goes on from NC_082394.1 coordinate 4,665,275, forward strand.
CCGGAGGCTGTTTTACGGAGCCTGGAGACGGGAAGCGAACCCGTGGTGACGTCTGTGGGTCTGTCCCCGCCTGCCCTCGTGTCCCCAGGTGGACATGCACTTCATGAAGAAGATCCCCGAGGGCGCGGAGGCCTCCAACGTCCTGGTGGGGGAGCTGGACTTCCTGGAGAACCCCATCGTGGCCTTCGTCCGTCTGTCTCCCGCGGTCCTCCTCACCGGACTCACCGAGGTCCCCATCCCCACCAGGTAGGACCCCCCCCTCGCCCCCCCCTCACAAGGTCCCCGTCCCCACCAGGTAGGAGTTCACTGGGTTAGCATTAGCCTTCCGTTATGAGTTCGCTGGGTTAGCATTAGCCTTCCATTATGAGTTTGCTGGGTTAGCATTAGCCTTCCGTTATGAGTTTGCTTGGTTAGCATTAGCCTTCCGTTATGAGTTTGCTGGGTTAGCATTAGCCTTCCGTTATGAGTTTGCTGGGTTAGCATTAGCCTTCCGTTGTGAGTTTGCTTGGTTAGCATTAGCCTTCCGTTGTGAGTTTGCTGGGTTAGCATTAGCCTTCCGTTATGAGTTTGCTGGGTTAGCATTAGCCTTCCGTTATGAGTTTGCTGGGTTAGCATTAGCCCTCCGTTGTGAGTTTGCTTGGTTAGCATTAGCCTTCCGTTATGAGTTTGCTTGGTTAGCATTAGCCTTCCGTTATGAGTTTGCTTGGTTAGCATTAGCCTTCCGTTGTGAGTTTGCTGGGTTAGCATTAGCCTTCCGTTATGAGTTTGCTGGGTTAGCATTAGCCTTCCGTTATGAGTTTGCTGGGTTAGCATTAGCCTTCCGTCATCATTACCAGGCTGCCTGTGACGCGCCACTGACAGGTTGCCGACTAGGCAGAAGCAGCCGATAGCAGAATCATCTGGGTCAGACGCCCAGAAGATAACGCCGCTTCACAGATACCTCGGCGTATCCCTTTAAGAGCACATTGTTTTAACAGCAGATATGAACATAATGTTATACTGAATCTTCCCCTGACCCTCTTACTTAAACAGTCCTACGCAGCATATACAAAGAATATGTGTTTGTTTGCGACTTGTTTTGTCTGACTCAGCATCAGAGTTTAGCCCTGAAGATATTCCTCCGTCAGCTGTTTCACCAGGCGTTCCTCCACCCTAGAGGCTCATTAACACCAGGGCCTCTGCCTCCACCCAGGTTCCTGTTCATCCTGCTGGGGCCCGACGGCAAGGCCCAGCAGTACCATGAGATAGGGCGTTCCATGGCCACCATCATGACGGATGAGGTCAGAGGTCATGCACGCACACACGCACACATACACATACACATACATACAGACACATACACATATACACACAGACACTCACACACACACACTCACACACACACACACACACACACACACACACACACACACACACACACACACACACACACACACACACACACACACACACACACACACAAACACACATTTACACAAACACACGCACACGCACACACACACACACACAAACACACATTTATACAAACACACACACACACACAAACACATTTACACAAACACAAACAACAATGTTATAACCACTAGACAAACACATGTGCATGTTTGCCCTCAAAGGTGTGTCATCAAATAGGGCGTGGTCAAACAGGGCGTGGTCGAATAGTGCGTCCGATCTCCTGACAATCTGTGACCGTCTGATAACCTGATCATCTGATCTACTGACAATCTAATCCTGTGACTATCTGACCTGTGACCCCCAGATCTTCCACGACGTGGCCTACAAGGCCAAGGACCGCTCTGACCTGCTGGCCGGGATCGACGAGTTCCTGGACCAGGTGACGGTGCTCCCCCCCGGGGAGTGGGACCCCTCCATCCGCATCGAGCCCCCCAAGAACGTCCCCTCTCAGGTCCTCACACGCACACTCACACACACATACACGCACAGTCGCACACACCAGTGTTGTTTTCGTCAGGCAAGACGAAAACGAAAATGACGTCGTCAGACCCCTTTTTTCCATGACGAAAATGAGACTAAGACGAACGTCACCAAAGCCATATAAAGACTAAAATGTGACGAAAAATGTAGACATTTTCGTCAGACGAGAACTAGACGAGACTAAATTGTAAGTGAGTGGACGAACAAAGTTTCAAAACATGCTTTTTTCCCGCCAACTATAATATGCGGAAAGGAAATGGAGAAATGGAGCCAGCTGCTTGTCCTAACAGTCACGCCCCCATCACACACTAAAAGCCTCGCTCGCGCGCAGCTGCGCCTGCACGCACACGGCACACACAAGTGTGCCGTGTGCGACGA
>NC_082394.1:4672587-4677587 GCF_031168955.1 Gadus macrocephalus
GCACACTAAACAAGCACCTTAAGCCAGGTACACCTGCACCTTAAACCAGTGACACCTTAAACCAGCTACACCTGCACCTTAAACCAGTGACACCTTAAACCAGCTACACCTTAAACCAGCTACACCTTAAACCAGCTACACCTTAAACCAGCTACACCTTCACCTTAAACCAGCTACACCTGCACCTTAAACCAGCTACACCTTCACCTTAAACCAGCTACACCTGCACCTTAAACCAGCGACACCTTCACCTTAAACCAGCTACACCTTAAACCAGCTACACCTTCACCTTAAACCAGCTACACCTTCACCTTAAACCAGCTACACCTTCACCTTAAACCAGCTACACCTTAAACCAGCTACACCTTCACCTTAAACCAGCTACACCTTCACCTTAAACCAGCGACACCTTCACCTTAAACCAGCTACACCTTAAACCAGCTACACCTTCACCTTAAACCAGCTACACCTTCACCTTAAACCAGCTACACCTTCACCTTAAACCAGCTACACCTGCACCTTAAACCAGCGACACCTTCACCTTAAACCAGCTACACCTTAAACCAGCTACACCTTCACCTTAAACCAGCTACACCTTCACCTTAAACCAGCGACACCTTCACCTTAAACCAGCTACACCTTAAACCAGCTACACCTTCACCTTAAACCAGCTACACCTTCACCTTAAACCAGCTACACCTTCACCTTAAACCAGCTACACCTGCACCTTAAACCAGCGACACCTTCACCTTAAACCAGCTACACCTTAAACCAGCTACACCTTCACCTTAAACCAGCTACACCTTCACCTTAAACCAGCTACACCTTCACCTTAAACCAGCTACACCTTAAACCAGCTACACCTTCACCTTAAACCAGCTACACCTTCACCTTAAACCAGCGACACCTTCACCTTAAACCAGCTACACCTTAAACCAGCTACACCTTCACCTTAAACCAGCTACACCTTCACCTTAAACCAGCTACACCTTCACCTTAAACCAGCTACACCTGCACCTTAAACCAGCGACACCTTCACCTTAAACCAGCTACACCTTAAACCAGCTACACCTTCACCTTAAACCAGCTACACCTTCACCTTAAACCAGCGACACCTTCACCTTAAACCAGCTACACCTTAAACCAGCTACACCTTCACCTTAAACCAGCTACACCTTCACCTTAAACCAGCTACACCTTCACCTTAAACCAGCTACACCTGCACCTTAAACCAGCGACACCTTCACCTTAAACCAGCTACACCTTAAACCAGCTACACCTTCACATTAAATCAGCTACACCTTAAACCAGTGACACCTTAAACCAGCTACACCTGCACCTTAAACCAGCGACTCCTTAAACCAGCTACACCTTAAACCAGCTACACCTTCACCTTAAACCAGCTACACCTTCACATTAATCCAGCTACACCTTAAACCATCTATACCTAAACGCAGCTACACCTGCACCTTAAAGCAGCTCAACCTGAGGGCTCAGCCCTGCCCTGTGCCTCCAGGTGCGGTCCATGATCAGTGACTTTGCGGTGTTCCTGACCATCGTGGTGATGGTGCTGCTGGACTACGTCATCGGGGTTCCCTCCCAGAAGCTGCAGGTGCCCAGCAAGTTCGAGGTGAGCGGCGCCGAGGGCCTCGAGGCTCCAGGTGCAGCTGATCCGGATGAAACCGGATCAGCTGCTACACCTTTAGAACGGTGTAGCATCAAACGATGAAGGGCTAGGCTATTATCACTCACAGATAGAGAGAGAGAGAGAGAGAGAGAGGGGGAGGGGGAGGGGGAGAGAGAGAGAGAGAGAGAGAGAGAGAGAGAGAGAGAGTGGGGAGGGGGAGAGGGAGAGGGGGAGAAAGACAGAAGGAGAGAGAGACAGAGAGAGAACGAGAGACGGAAAGAGAGAGAAAGAGAAAGACAGGAGAGAGAGAGAGAGAAAGACAGAAGGAGAGAGAGAGAGAGAGAGAGAGAGGGGGAGAGGGGGAGAGAGAGAGGGGGAGAGAGAGAGGGGGAGAAAGACAGAAGGAGAGAAAGACAGAGAGAGAACAAGAGGCGGAAAGAGAGAGAAAGAGAAAGACAGGAGAGAGAGAGAGAGAAAGACAGAAGGAGAGAGAGAGAGAGCGAGAGAGAGAAGACAGAGAGAGAGAGAGAGAGAGAGAGAGAGAGAGAGCGAGAGAGAGAGAGAGAGAGAGAGAGAGAGAGAGAGAGAGAGAGAGAGAGAGAGAGAGAGAGAGACAGAAGGAGAGAAAGACAGAAGGAGAGAGAGAGAGAAAGACAGAACGAGATAGAGAGGAGGGAGAGAGAGGGAGAGAGACAGAAGGAGACAAAGGAGGGAGACCCCTCCTCGTGACCCCTCCCCCTTGTGCTGTGCCCCCCCAGCCCACCAGGAGCGACCGCGGCTGGCTGATGAACCCGATCGGGCCGTAACCCGTGGTGGACGGTGCTGGCCGCCGCCATCCCGGCGCTGCTCTGCACCATCCTCATCTTCATGGACCAGCAGATCACCGCCGTCATCATCAACCGCAAGGAGCACAAGCTGCTGGTGGGTGGGCCGCACGGCCACTTCCTGTGGTGACACGGATCCTCTTCCTGTGGTGACACCGAACCACTTCCTGTGAACGACACAGAACCGCTTTCAGTAGTGACACAGAACCTCTTCCTGTGGTGACACCGAACCACTTCCTGTGGTGACACAGGACCACTTCCTGTTGTGACACAGAACCGCTTCCTGTGGTGACACAGGACCACTTCCTGTTGTGACACAGAACCGCTTCCTGTGGTGACACAAAACTACTTCCTGTTATGAGATTTCAAATGAGTTTTAACACACATTATAACAACTGACATTTTATGACATTTTATCTACTTTAATCTATTACAGAGTGGTCATTTCTATCTTTCATTCTAAATTGTTTTAAAAAGCGCTGAAGGTACACTTCAGGACGTCGACGCAACAAAAATTGTAAACAAAACAGGTTCACAAACTGCGTCGAAGCGACTGAGTGGTCATTGCGTTGCGTCAACGTCCAACCGTAACTCTACCTTTAATGTGTGAAGGACTTCCCTCATCAGCGTGCTAGACCATAAAGGGATTATAACCACGCTGTCTCTCAACACCCTGATGATATCGCCCCCCCCCCCCCTCCCCACCCCACTCCCTGCTGTGCTGCAGAAGGGCTGCGGCTACCACCTGGACCTGCTGATGGTGGCCATCATGCTGGCCGTGTGCTCCATCATGGGCCTGCCGTGGTTCGTGGCGGCCACGGTGCTCTCCATCTCCCACGTCAACAGCCTGAAGCTGGAGTCGGAGAGCTCCGCCCCCGGGGAGCAGCCGCGCTTCCTGGGCATCAGGGAGCAGCGCTTCACCGGCCTGCTCATCTTCCTGCTCATGGGCTGCTCCGTCTTCATGACCGGGGCGCTGCAGGCGAGTCTGGCGCCCCCCTCTGGCCACTCCGGGGAACACACCCCCACAGACCGGACCGATGGCAGGTGGTCTGGTGTTGTGTTTGTGGTTGATCTTGACTGTTTTTCTTTTTGTGCGTTTCTCTTCGATCCAGTTCATCCCCATGCCGGTGTTGTACGGCGTGTTCCTCTACATGGGAGCCTCCTCACTGAAGGGCATACAGGTAAACACACAAGCCTCCTCATAGCCTCCTCAGGTATAGTCACAGCCTCAGGTAGAGTCACAGCCTCCTCAGGTAGAGTCAGAGCCTCCTCAGGTAGAGTCAGAGCCTCCTCAGGTAGAGTCACAGCCTCCTCAGGTAGAATCACTCGACCTCAGCACCTGGTTCCTACATGGTAGAGACTCCCTTCGTGTGTTCATGGAGAGGCAGACAGACGGGGGACAGTGGTCTATAATCAGGGCTACATGATGGCTCCCCTGCTGGGACCCACCTGAGCCCCCCTACTGGGAAACACCGGGGCCCCTGGTGGTCTGGTCCTGCTGTCCAGATGGGGTCATTTCCTTTGTGCCCGTTTCTCAATCATTTGGCAAATGATGCCAACTCAGTCAAATGCCCCCGAACATTAATCAACTTGTTATCTCCATCTGTGTGTGGGGGTCTCTCTCTCTCTCTCTCTCTCTCTCTCTCTCTCTCTCTCTCTCTCTCTCGCTCTCGCTCTCGCTCTCTCTGCATCCCTCTCTCTCCCCCCCCTCCCTCCCTCTCTCTCCCCCTCCCTCTGTCTCTCTCTCCCCCCCTCCCTCTCTCTCACTCTCCCCCCCCCTCCCTCTCGCTCTCTCTCTCCCCCTCTCTCTCTCCCCCCCTCCCTCTCCCTCCCAGTTCTTCGACCGTCTCCAGCTCTTCGGGATGCCCGCCAAGCACCAGCCGGACTTCATCTACCTGCGCCACGTGCCGCTGAGGAAGGTGCACCTGTTCACCCTGACGCAGCTCACCTGTCTGGTGCTGCTGTGGGTCATCAAGACCTCGCCCGCCGCCATCGTCTTCCCCATGATGGTACGCACATGCACACACACACACACACACACACACACACACACACACACACACACACACACACACACACACACACACACACACACACACACTAACACACTAACACACACACACACACACACACACACACACACACACACACACGCATATGCATGCATGCACACAACACACGCAAACTAATACACCACATACTCTTTAACACACACATGCACACACAAGAGCACTAACACACATGCAGCCACCGACGCACACTACACACACACACTAACACACACACTATCACACACCTTACATTACATAACTGCTATTCATAACGGGTTTGTGTGTGGTTGCTCCAACACCAATATGAATACTTCTACAACTAATGGAATCAAGCTGTTATTATGGGATTGTGTTGGCATTCTTGGAAGCGTCTGTTCTTCTGCTGTAAGGTAATGGTCCTGAGGGGATAGGTCAAAACATCTTATTCAGGAGCTGCCTCCCAACCAACCTGCTCCTTCAGCACTTTCTGAAGCTACCCCAGCTTCACACGCATGTTTG
>NC_082394.1:4682587-4710087 GCF_031168955.1 Gadus macrocephalus
GTCTTATTTTTAACAGAATACCTACAATAATTTATTATAATAATTTATTTTTAGATAGGAGCCTTGAATGTTACTTTGACCGTCTGTATGTAACTCATTGAAGATATAATAAGTCTGAATAAGCAACAGTTGTAATATAGTTGTGCCAAGAAATGCAATGGGTTCAGAATCGCTTCAATAAGCCATGATTGTCTCGTCCGCAAGTCTCCTTAAGTCTCCTTAAGCAGCCTCCGAAGGCAGCTCAGATACTGGACCGTTCTGTAGATTAAACAACATGATGACAAGCTTGGGCATAAGGTCCTGCTCCACCTCGACCTAGACCTGGTCCGACCAGACCACCTAGACCTAGACCTGGTCCGACCAGACCACCTAGAACTAGACCTGCTCCACCCAGACCACCTAGTTCTAGGCCCGGCTCCACCCAGACCCTCTGAATAGACAGTCACCGAGACCTAGACCCTGTGTAGGCCTAGACCCAGACTCTAGACCCTAGTTCTAGGGTCTAGAGTCTAGACCTTGGGTCTGGCTGTGAGATGGGATGTTGAGGCACCATACGCTCAGAGCGACCAAGAGGAAGACGCAAAGGAGCAGGACGGACTCAGACTGTAAATAAATGTTTTTGCCGTGGGCGAGAGAGAGAGCAGAACGGACCCCTGATCCCACACATGTCCGTGTTCCAGTGTGTGTTTGGACATCAACATGAGGATATATTAATATAAACGTATACGTCTGTCATCATAAACACACATGTCAGCTTCCCTGTTCTGCTGGCGTTACTTTATATGTTAATGGAAGCTCTAATAACCATCAATACTTTGCATTGTGTTTTTTAATGAGATCAATAAACGATACGAAACATGAACCGACCCTGGCCATCAGGACGAAGCTCTTTGCTCCCAGTAACACCTCTTACCAGTAACATCTCGGACCAGTAACACGGTGTTCCGTCCTTTGCTGCAACAAGGTCGTAAGAGAGAGGAGAGAGAGACCGGCTCTCAGAGAGTAGAGAGAGACCGGCTCTCAGAGAGGAGAGAGAGACCGGCTCTCAGAGAGGAGAGAGAGACCGGCTCTCAGAGAGGAGAGAGAGACCGGCTCTCAGAGAGGAGAGAGAGACCGGCTCTCAGAGAGTAGAGAGAGTTCAGCCCTCAGAGAGGAGGGAGAGAGAGACCGGCTCTCAGACCCAGAGGAACTTAAGACCCAGAGCCTGGAGGAGATATAGAACTGAGTCCAAAGGCCTGTAGAGTCCAGAGGCCTTGTCAACACAAATGCTGAATGTTTGTTCAGAGCAGAAACCATTCTCTGTGTTTTATATATCAGCGAAAAAAATCTCTATACAGTATATATATTCAATGTAATTTTTTGGATTATGAAAACCAAACCTGAAATAAACCATGACTGAAACGAGGAGGGGTGGCGTGAGTCATTTACAGTTATAAAGAGCAGCTGTGGCGTCCACAGAGACGATGCCGTTGGTCTCAGAGGGCTTTACACGTCGTATATATTTATATATGGATGCTATATGTGATACCCTGGACAAAAGACGATTAACCACACCGTCGCGTGGGTTAACAGAACCGCACACCTGCTCCACACAGCTGCGCCCGTCCCTGTGAATACCACCAGTGAACACTAGGGGGCAGCAGAGCATGACTCCACCAGTCTGTACATAGAGGGCGTCCTCCACACAGACCTTATCCACACTGAGGAACCAGACCTGGCAGGGACTCGGGAAGTCATTCCGAGAGGGGGGTGCTGAGAGAGAGTCTATATAATGACGTCATAATAAATGATGCGTAACATCCATTGTTTAGAGACGAGATGAGGGGTTATCCTCTTTATTGATGATTGATTATTGTGTATTGTCATCGCCTCAGTGGTGCAGTGGAGTGCACTCTGCCTAACCCACTGGAGACCGCGGCTCAATTTCTGTGTAAAACACAATATCTTCAATTTTTAACGTATTGCTATCATGTCTTTTGCACTTGATGGTGCATTGATAAGTTCGGAGGTTAACACTCTAGACAGCTCAGGTTCGGATCCCCGCAAAAACGTTGACATGGGTACCACTGTCGTTTTTTATTGGTCAACATGGAAAAAATATTAGGGGTAACTCAGTCGTTTTTTATCGGCCGTCATGAAATAAACATAATAAAAATAAACACTGTTGATATTTATCAAATAAAACATAGTGGGTGACACTGTTGTTTTTCTTTGGTCATCATGAAAAATAACACAAGGGGTAACACTGTAGTTTTTATCAAATGAAACATGAGGGGTAACACTGTAGATTTTATCAAATGAAACATAAGGGGTAACACTGTCGTTTTTCATTGGTCGTCATGAAAAAAACACAAGGGGTAACACTGTTGTTTTTTATTGGTCGTCATGAAATAAAATAAAAGGGGTACACTGTTGTTTTTTAATTGGTCGTCATAAAAAAAAAAAAAAAGGGTAACACTGTTGTCTTTGTCAAATAAAATAAAAGGTGTAACACTGTCGTTTTTTATTGGTCGTCGTGAAAAAAAACATAAGGGGTAACACTGTTGTTTATTTTTGGTCGTCATGAAAAAAACAAAAGGGGTAAAACTGTTGTTTATTTTTGGTCGTCATGAAAAAAACACAAGGGGCAACACTGTTGTTTTTTAATTGGTCGTCATAAAAAAATAAATAATGGGTAACACTGTTGTCTTTGTCAAATAAAATAAAAGGTGTAACACTGTCGTTTTTTATTGGTTGTCGTGAAAAAAAATCACAAGGGGTCACACTGTTGTTTTTTAATTGGTCGTCATAAAAAAAATAAATAATGGGTAACACTGTTGTCTTTGTCAAATAAAATAAAAGGTGTAACACTGTCGTTTTTTATTGGTTGTCGTGAAAAAAAACTTAAGGGATAAAACTGTTGTTTATTTTTGGTCGTCATGAAAAAAACACAAGGGGTAACACTGTTGTTTTTTAATTGGTCGTCATAAAAAAATAAATAATGGGTAACACTGGTCGTCATAAAAAAAATAAATAATGGGTAACACTGTTGTCTTTGTCAAATAAAATAAAAGGTGTAACACTGTCGTTTTTTATTGGTTGCCGTGAAAAAAAACATGAGGGGTAACACTGTTGTTTTTTATTGGTCGTCATGAAAAAAAACATAAGGGGTAACACTGTTGTTTATTTTTGGTCGTCATGAAAAAAACACAAGGGGTAACACTGTTGTTTTTTAATTGGTCGTCATAAATCAAAAAAAAATTGGTAACACTGTTGTCTTTGTTAAATAACATAAAAGGTGTAACACTGTCCTTTTTTTATTGGTCGTCGTGAAAAAAAACATAAGGGGTAACACTGTTGTTTATTTTTGGTCGTCATGAAAAAAACACAAGGGGTAACACTGTTGTTTTTTATTGGTCGTCATGAAAAAAACACAAGGGGTAACATTGTTGTTTTTTATTGGTCGTCATGAAAAAAAACATAAGGGGTAACACTGTTGTTTTTTAATTGGTCGTCATAAAAAAATAAATAATGGGTAACACTGTTGTCTTTGTCAAATAAAATAAAAGGTGTAACACTGTCGTTTTTTATTGGTTGTCGTGAAAAAAAACATAAGGGGTAAAACTAGTGTTTATTTTTGGTCGTCATGAAAAAAACACAAGGGGTAACACTGTTGTTTTTTAATTGGTCGTCATCAAAAAAAAAAAAAGGGTAACACTGTTGTCTTTGTCAAATAAAATAAAAGGTGTAACACTGTCGTTTTTTATTGGTCGTCATGAAAAAAAACATAAGGGGCAACACTGTTGTTTATTTTTGGTCGTCATGAAAAAAACACAAGGGGTAACACTGTTGTTTTTTATTGGTCGTCATGAAAAAAAACATAAGGGGTAACACTGTTGTTTTTTAATTGGTCGTCATAAAAAAAAAGAAAAAATGGGTAACACTGTTGTCTTTGTCAAATAAAATATAAGGTGTAACACTGTTGTTTTTTATTGGTCGTCATGAAAAAAACACAAGGGGTAACACTGTTGTTTTTTATTGGTCGTCATGAAAAAAACACAAGGGGTAACACTGTTGTTTTTTATTGGTTGTCATGAAAAAAAACATAAGGGGTAACACTGTTGTTTATTTTTGGTCGTCATGAAAAAAACACAAGGGGTAACACTGTTGTTTTTTAATTGGTCGTCATAAATCAAAAAAAAATTGGTAACACTGTTGTCTTTGTTAAATAACATAAAATGTGTAACACTGTCCTTTTTTTATTGGTCGTCGTGAAAAAAAACATAAGGGGTAACACTGTTGTTTATTTTTGGTCGTCATGAAAAAAACACAAGGGGTAACACTGTTGTTTTTTAATTGGTCGTCATAAATCAAAAAAAAATTGGTAACACTGTTGTCTTTGTTAAATAACATAAAAGGTGTAACACTGTCCTTTTTTTATTGGTCGTCGTGAAAAAAAACATAAGGGGTAACACTGTTGTTTATTTTTGGTCGTCATGAAAAAAACACAAGGGGTAACACTGTTGTTTTTTATTGGTCGTCATGAAAAAAACACAAGGGGTAACATTGTTGTTTTTTATTGGTCGTCATGAAAAAAAACATAAGGGGTAACACTGTTGTTTTTTAATTGGTCGTCATAAAAAAATAAATAATGGGTAACACTGTTGTCTTTGTCAAATAAAATAAAAGGTGTAACACTGTCGTTTTTTATTGGTTGTCGTGAAAAAAAACATAAGGGGTAAAACTGGTGTTTATTTTTGGTCGTCATGAAAAAAACACAAGGGGTAACACTGTTGTTTTTTAATTGGTCGTCATAAAAAAAAAAAAAAGGGTAACACTGTTGTCTTTGTCAAATAAAATAAAAGGTGTAACACTGTCGTTTTTTATTGGTCGTCATGAAAAAAAACATAAGGGGCAACACTGTTGTTTATTTTTGGTCGTCATGAAAAAAACACAAGGGGTAACACTGTTGTTTTTTATTGGTCGTCATGAAAAAAAACATAAGGGGTAACACTGTTGTTTTTTAATTGGTCGTCATAAAAAAAAAGAAAAAATGGGTAACACTGTTGTCTTTGTCAAATAAAATATAAGGTGTAACACTGTTGTTTTTTATTGGTCGTCATGAAAAAAACACAAGGGGTAACACTGTTGTTTTTTATTGGTCGTCATGAAAAAAACACAAGGGGTAACACTGTTGTTTTTTATTGGTTGTCATGAAAAAAAACACAAGGGGAAACACTGTTGTTTTTTAATTGGTCGTCATAAAAATAAAAAATAAAGGGTAACACTGTTGTCTTTGTCAAATAAAATAAAAGGGATACACTGTTGTTTTTTAATTGGTCGTCATAAAAAAAAAAAAAAATGGATAACACTGTTGTCTTTGTCAATTAAAATAAAAGGTGTAACACTGTCGTTTTTTTATTGGTCGTCATGAAAAAAAACAAAAGGGGTAAAACTGTTGTTTATTTTTGGTCGTCATGAAAAAAACACAAGGGGTAACACTGTTGTTTTTTAATTGGTCGTCATAAAAAAATAAATAATGGGTAACACTGTTGTCTTTGTCAAATAAAATAAAAGGTGTAACACTGTCGTTTTTTATTGGTTGTCGTGAAAAAAAACAGAAATACTGAGTCCTCAAATAAATTTTGGCAAAGAAAACGTAGGCCTATATGAGATAACATATGATATGCGGTAACTGTGGTTCTATTTAATGATATACGCAATACATTATAAACATTGTTTCTTATCAGTATTGTATGCTATCCTAATATGCATGTGTCCCCGTGGTAATAGACATTGCCATTGATTGTATTATGCGTTACGTGTTTAGTTTGCGTGTGTTTAAACAGAGCACACATGCACGCCCGCATTCATTCATTCTTTTTAACACTCACTCGCGGTAAAACAATGTTTTTCACTATCAAATACTCATCAGTCCTAAAAGTTATGGGCATATAGGCCTACACGATGTCTCTGTCAAGAAAATATGTGTTTGCTGTACGGTAACTTATTACCGCTGCATCAGCTGTTCTTTCCCAAATAATTTACCAAGAATGTGCGGCTAGGTAGATGGGAGAAGCAAAGTGTATGCGCGAGGTGCACAAGCAATCCGTATGCATCGCATGCGCATGTAGGCATGCGCCCTTAAAATAGCGTCTGAACAACGCGCCACTGACTTTAAACCAGGTATTTCCTGGTCAGTAGCGCAATGGTATTCAGAGACGGCAAAATACCGTTTGCGCCAGAACACGCCTCCTCCTTCCGCCGAACCGCCCCTTGGGGCGCAAGATCATTCCCTAATTTACCGGCGAGTGGCGCAGGTGGCAAAAGAGCGCTCTGCGCCAGTTGTAAACTAGCAACGACACATGCGCCAGTGACTAAGTCACTTGCGCCGGATGCAAGATAGGGCCCATCGGGTAACACTGTTGTTTTTTAATTGGTCGTCATAAAAAAATAAATAATGGGTAACACTGTTGTTTTTTATTGGTTGTCATGAAAAAAAACACAAGGGGTAACACTGTTGTTTTTGAATTGGTCGTCATAAAAATAAAAAATAAAGGGTAACACTGTTGTCTTTGTCAAATAAAATAAAAGGGATACACTGTTGTTTTTTAATTGGTCGTCATAAAAATAAAAATAAATGGATAACACTGTTGTCTTTGTCAATTAAAATAAAAGGTGTAACACTGTCGTTTTTTTATTGGTCGTCATGAAAAAAAACAAAAGGGGTAAAACTGTTGTTTATTTTTGGTCGTCATGAAAAAAACACAAGGGGTAACACTGTTGTTTTTTAATTGGTCGTCATAAAAAAATAAATAATGGGTAACACTGTTGTCTTTGTCAAATAAAATAAAAGGTGTAACACTGTCGTTTTTTTATTGGTCGTCATGAAAAAAAACAAAAGGGGTAAAACTGTTGTTTATTTTTGGTCGTCATGAAAAAAACACAAGGGGTAACACTGTTGTTTTTTAATTGGTCGTCATAAAAAAATAAATAATGGGTAACACTGTTGTCTTTGTCAAATAAAATAAAAGGTGTAACACTGTCGTTTTTTATTGGTTGTCGTGAAAAAAAACACAAGGGGTAACACTGTTGTTTTTTAATTGGTCGTCATAAAAAAATAAATAATGGGTAACACTGTTGTCTTTGTCAAATAAAATAAAAGGTGTAACACTGTCGTTTTTTATTGGTTGTCGTGAAAAAAAACATAAGGGGTAAAACTGTTGTTTATTTTTGGTCGTCATGAAAAAAACACAAGGGGTAACACTGTTGTTTTTTAATTGGTCGTCATAAAAAAATAAATAATGGGTAACACTGTTGTCTTTGTCAAATAAAATATAAGGTGTAACACTGTTGTTTTTTATTGGTCGTCATGAAAAAAACACAAGGGGCAACACTGTTGTTTTTTATTGGTCGTCATGAAAAAAACACAAGGGGTAACACTGTTGTTTTTTAATTGGTCGTCATAAAAAAAAAAAAAAAGGGTAACACTGTTGTCTTTGTCAAATAAAATAAAAGGTGTAACACCGTTGTTTTTTAATTGGTCGTCATAAAACATAAAATAATGGGTAACACTGTTGTCATTGTCAAATAAAATAAAAGGTGTAACACTGTCGTTTTCTATTGGTCGTCGTGAAAAAAAACATAAGGGGTAACACTGTTGTTTATTTTTGGTCGTCATGAAAAAAACACAAGGGGTAACACTGTTGTTTTTTATTGGTCGTCATGAAAAAAACACAAGGGGTAACACTGTTGTTTTTTATTGGTCGTCATGAAAAAAAACATAAGGGGTAACACTGTTGTTTTTTAATTGGTCGTCATAAAAAAATAAATAATGGGTAACACTGTTGTCTTTGTCAATTAAAATAAAAGGTGTAACACTGTCGTTTTTTATTGGTTGTCGTGAAAAAAAACATAAGGGGTAAAACTAGTGTTTATTTTTGGTCGTCATGAAAAAAACACAAGGGGTAACACTGTTGTTTTTTAATTGGTCGTCATAAAAAAATAAATAATGGGTAACACTGTTGTCTTTGTCAAATAAAATAAAAGGTGTAACACTGTCGTTTTTTATTGGTTGTCGTGAAAAAAAACATAAGGGGTAAAACTGTTGTTTATTTTTGGTCGTCATGAAAAAAACACAAGGGGTAACACTGTTGTTTTTTAATTGGTCGTCATAAAAAAATAAATAATGGGTAACACTGTTGTCTTTGTCAAATAAAATATAAGGTGTAACACTGTTGTTTTTTATTGGTCGTCATGAAAAAAACACAAGGGGCAACACTGTTGTTTTTTATTGGTCGTCATGAAAAAAACACAAGGGGTAACACTGTTGTTTTTTAATTGGTCGTCATAAAAAAAAAAAAAAAGGGTAACACTGTTGTCTTTGTCAAATAAAATAAAAGGTGTAACACTGTTGTTTTTTAATTGGTCGTCATAAAACATAAAGTAATGGGTAACACTGTTGTCATTGTCAAATAAAATAAAAGGTGTAACACTGTCGTTTTCTATTGGTCGTCGTGAAAAAAAACATGAGGGGTAACACTGTTGTTTATTTTTGGTCGTCATGAAAAAAACACAAGGGGTAACACTGTTGTTTTTTATTGGTCGTCATGAAAAAAACACAAGGGGTAACACTGTTGTTTTTTATTGGTCGTCATGAAAAAAAACATAAGGGGTAACACTGTTGTTTTTTAATTGGTCGTCATAAAAAAATAAATAATGGGTAACACTGTTGTCTTTGTCAATTAAAATAAAAGGTGTAACACTGTCGTTTTTTATTGGTTGTCGTGAAAAAAAACATAAGGGGTAAAACTAGTGTTTATTTTTGGTCGTCATGAAAAAAACACAAGGGGTAACACTGTTGTTTTTTAATTGGTCGTCATAAAAAAAAAAAAAAGGGTAACACTGTTGTCTTTGTCAAATAAAATAAAAGGTGTAACACTGTCGTTTTTTATTGGTCGTCATGAAAAAAAACATAAGGGGCAACACTGTTGTTTATTTTTGGTCGTCATGAAAAAAACACAAGGGGTAACACTGTTGTTTTTTATTGGTCGTCATGAAAAAAAACATAAGGGGTAACACTGTTGTTTTTTAATTGGTCGTCATAAAAAAAAAGAAAAAATGGGTAACACTGTTGTCTTTGTCAAATAAAATATAAGGTGTAACACTGTTGTTTTTTATTGGTCGTCATGAAAAAAACACAAGGGGTAACACTGTTGTTTTTTATTGGTCGTCATGAAAAAAACACAAGGGGTAACACTGTTGTTTTTTAT
The DNA here is from genome assembly GCF_031168955.1 of Gadus macrocephalus. NCBI lineage: Eukaryota > Metazoa > Chordata > Actinopteri > Gadiformes > Gadidae > Gadus > Gadus macrocephalus. Next base: position 4,691,839 of record NC_082394.1, read on the forward strand.
TGGTTGTCATGAAAAAAAACACAAGGGGTAACACTGTTGTTTTTTAATTGGTCGTCATAAAAATAAAAAATAAAGGGTAACACTGTTGTCTTTGTCAAATAAAATAAAAGGGATACACTGTTGTTTTTTAATTGGTCGTCATAAAAAAAAAAAAAAATGGATAACACTGTTGTCTTTGTCAATTAAAATAAAAGGTGTAACACTGTCGTTTTTTTATTGGTCGTCATGAAAAAAAACAAAAGGGGTAAAACTGTTGTTTATTTTTGGTCGTCATGAAAAAAACACAAGGGGTAACACTGTTGTTTTTTAATTGGTCGTCATAAAAAAATAAATAATGGGTAACACTGTTGTCTTTGTCAAATAAAATAAAAGGTGTAACACTGTCGTTTTTTATTGGTTGTCGTGAAAAAAAACATAAGGGGTAAAACTGTTGTTTATTTTTGGTCGTCATGAAAAAAACACAAGGGGTAACACTGTTGTTTTTTAATTGGTCGTCATATAAAAATAAATAATGGGTAACACTGTTGTCTTTGTCAAATAAAATATAAGGTGTAACACTGTTGTTTTTTATTGGTCGTCATGAAAAAAACACAAGGGGCAACACTGTTGTTTTTTATTGGTCGTCATGAAAAAAACACAAGGGGTAACACTGTTGTTTTTTAATTGGTCGTCATAAAAAAAAAAAAATAGGGTAACACTGTTGTCTTTGTCAAATAAAATAAAAGGTGTAACACTGTTGTTTTTTAATTGGTCGTCATAAAACATAAAATAATGGGTAACACTGTTGTCATTGTCAAATAAAATAAAAGGTGTAACACTGTCGTTTTTTATTGGTCGTCGTGAAAAAAAACATAAGGGTGTAACACTGTTGTATATTTTTGGTCGTCATGAAAAAAACACAAGGGGTAACACTGTTGTTTTTTATTGGTCGTCATGAAAAAAACACAAGGGGTAACACTGTTGTTTTTTATTGGTCGTCATGACAAAAAACATAAGGGGTAACACTGTTGTTTTTTAATTGGTCGTCATAAAAAAATAAATAATGGGTAACACTGTTGTCTTTGTCAATTAAAATAAAAGGTGTAACACTGTCGTTTTTTATTGGTTGTCGTGAAAAAAAACATAAGGGGTAACACTGTTGTTTATTTTTGGTCGTCATGAAAGAAACACAAGGGGTAACACTGTTGTTTTTTATTGGTCGTCATGAAAAAAAACATAAGGGGTAACACTGTTGTTTATTTTTGGTCGTCATGAAAAAAAACATAAGGGGTAACACTTGTTTTTTATTGGTCGTCATGAAAAAAACACAAGGGGTAACACTTGTTTATTTTTGGTCGTCATGAAAAAAACACAAGGGGTAACCCTGTTGTTTTTTATTGGTCGTCATGAAAAAAAACATAAGGGGTAACACTGTTGTTTTTTAATTGGTCGTCATAAAAAAAAAAAAATGGGTAACACTGTTGTTTATTTTTGGTCGTCATGAAAAAAACACAAGGGGTAACACTGTTGTTTTTTAATTGGTCGTCATAAATCCAAAAAAAATTGGTAACACTGTTGTCTTTGTTAAATAATATAAAAGGTGTAACACTGTCATTTTTTATTGGTTGTCGTGAAAAAAAACATAAGGGGTAACACTGTTGTTTTTTATTGGTCGTCATGAAAAAAAACATAAGGGGTAACACTTGTTTTTTATTGGTCGTCATGAAAAAAACACAAGGGGTAACACTTGTTTATTTTTGGTCGTCATGAAAAAAACACAAGGGGTAACCCTGTTGTTTTTTATTGGTCGTCATGAAAAAAAACATAAGGGGTAACACTGTTGTTTTTTATTGGTCGTCATGAAAAAAACACAAGGGGTAACACTGTTGTTTTTTATTGGTCGTCATGACAAAAAACATAAGGGGTAACACTGTTGTTTTTTAATTGGTCGTCATAAAAAAATAAATAATGGGTAACACTGTTGTCTTTGTCAATTAAAATAAAAGGTGTAACACTGTCGTTTTTTATTGGTTGTCGTGAAAAAAAACATAAGGGGTAAAACTAGTGTTTATTTTTGGTCGTCATGAAAAAAACACAAGGGGTAACACTGTTGTTTTTTAATTGGTCGTCATAAAAAAATAAATAATGGGTAACACTGTTGTCTTTGTCAAATAAAATAAAAGGTGTAACACTGTCGTTTTTTATTGGTTGTCGTGAAAAAAAACATAAGGGGTAAAACTGTTGTTTATTTTTGGTCGTCATGAAAAAAACACAAGGGGTAACACTGTTGTTTTTTAATTGGTCGTCATAAAAAAATAAATAATGGGTAACACTGTTGTCTTTGTCAAATAAAATATAAGGTGTAACACTGTTGTTTTTTATTGGTCGTCATGAAAAAAACACAAGGGGCAACACTGTTGTTTTTTATTGGTCGTCATGAAAAAAACACAAGGGGTAACACTGTTGTTTTTTAATTGGTCGTCATAAAAAAAAAAAAAAAGGGTAACACTGTTGTCTTTGTCAAATAAAATAAAAGGTGTAACACTGTTGTTTTTTAATTGGTCGTCATAAAACATAAAGTAATGGGTAAAACTGTTGTCATTGTCAAATAAAATAAAAGGTGTAACACTGTCGTTTTCTATTGGTCGTCGTGAAAAAAAACATGAGGGGTAACACTGTTGTTTATTTTTGGTCGTCATGAAAAAAACACAAGGGGTAACACTGTTGTTTTTTATTGGTCGTCATGAAAAAAACACAAGGGGTAACACTGTTGTTTTTTATTGGTCGTCATGAAAAAAAACATAAGGGGTAACACTGTTGTTTTTTAATTGGTCGTCATAAAAAAATAAATAATGGGTAACACTGTTGTCTTTGTCAATTAAAATAAAAGGTGTAACACTGTCGTTTTTTATTGGTTGTCGTGAAAAAAAACATAAGGGGTAAAACTAGTGTTTATTTTTGGTCGTCATGAAAAAAACACAAGGGGTAACACTGTTGTTTTTTAATTGGTCGTCATAAAAAAAAAAAAAAGGGTAACACTGTTGTCTTTGTCAAATAAAATAAAAGGTGTAACACTGTCGTTTTTTATTGGTCGTCATGAAAAAAAACATAAGGGGCAACACTGTTGTTTATTTTTGGTCGTCATGAAAAAAACACAAGGGGTAACACTGTTGTTTTTTATTGGTCGTCATGAAAAAAAACATAAGGGGTAACACTGTTGTTTTTTAATTGGTCGTCATAAAAAAAAAGAAAAAATGGGTAACACTGTTGTCTTTGTCAAATAAAATATAAGGTGTAACACTGTTGTTTTTTATTGGTCGTCATGAAAAAAACACAAGGGGTAACACTGTTGTTTTTTATTGGTCGTCATGAAAAAAACACAAGGGGTAACACTGTTGTTTTTTATTGGTTGTCATGAAAAAAAACACAAGGGGTAACACTGTTGTTTTTTAATTGGTCGTCATAAAAATAAAAAATAAAGGGTAACACTGTTGTCTTTGTCAAATAAAATAAAAGGGATACACTGTTGTTTTTTAATTGGTCGTCATAAAAAAAAAAAAAAATGGATAACACTGTTGTCTTTGTCAATTAAAATAAAAGGTGTAACACTGTCGTTTTTTTATTGGTCGTCATGAAAAAAAACAAAAGGGGTAAAACTGTTGTTTATTTTTGGTCGTCATGAAAAAAACACAAGGGGTAACACTGTTGTTTTTTAATTGGTCGTCATAAAAAAATAAATAATGGGTAACACTGTTGTCTTTGTCAAATAAAATAAAAGGTGTAACACTGTCGTTTTTTATTGGTTGTCGTGAAAAAAAACATAAGGGGTAAAACTGTTGTTTATTTTTGGTCGTCATGAAAAAAACACAAGGGGTAACACTGTTGTTTTTTAATTGGTCGTCATATAAAAATAAATAATGGGTAACACTGTTGTCTTTGTCAAATAAAATATAAGGTGTAACACTGTTGTTTTTTATTGGTCGTCATGAAAAAAACACAAGGGGCAACACTGTTGTTTTTTATTGGTCGTCATGAAAAAAACACAAGGGGTAACACTGTTGTTTTTTAATTGGTCGTCATAAAAAAAAAAAAATAGGGTAACACTGTTGTCTTTGTCAAATAAAATAAAAGGTGTAACACTGTTGTTTTTTAATTGGTCGTCATAAAACATAAAATAATGGGTAACACTGTTGTCATTGTCAAATAAAATAAAAGGTGTAACACTGTCGTTTTTTATTGGTCGTCGTGAAAAAAAACATAAGGGTGTAACACTGTTGTATATTTTTGGTCGTCATGAAAAAAACACAAGGGGTAACACTGTTGTTTTTTATTGGTCGTCATGAAAAAAACACAAGGGGTAACACTGTTGTTTTTTATTGGTCGTCATGACAAAAAACATAAGGGGTAACACTGTTGTTTTTTAATTGGTCGTCATAAAAAAATAAATAATGGGTAACACTGTTGTCTTTGTCAATTAAAATAAAAGGTGTAACACTGTCGTTTTTTATTGGTTGTCGTGAAAAAAAACATAAGGGGTAACACTGTTGTTTTTTATTGGTCGTCATGAAAAAAAACATAAGGGGTAACACTGTTGTTTATTTTTGGTCGTCATGAAAGAAACACAAGGGGTAACACTGTTGTTTTTTATTGGTCGTCATGAAAAAAAACATAAGGGGTAACACTGTTGTTTATTTTTGGTCGTCATGAAAAAAAACATAAGGGGTAACACTTGTTTTTTATTGGTCGTCATGAAAAAAACACAAGGGGTAACACTTGTTTATTTTTGGTCGTCATGAAAAAAACACAAGGGGTAACCCTGTTGTTTTTTATTGGTCGTCATGAAAAAAAACATAAGGGGTAACACTGTTGTTTTTTAATTGGTCGTCATAAAAAAAAAAAAATGGGTAACACTGTTGTTTATTTTTGGTCGTCATGAAAAAAACACAAGGGGTAACACTGTTGTTTTTTAATTGGTCGTCATAAATCCAAAAAAAATTGGTAACACTGTTGTCTTTGTTAAATAATATAAAAGGTGTAACACTGTCATTTTTTATTGGTTGTCGTGAAAAAAAACATAAGGGGTAACACTGTTGTTTTTTATTGGTCGTCATGAAAAAAAACATAAGGGGTAACACTTGTTTTTTATTGGTCGTCATGAAAAAAACACAAGGGGTAACACTTGTTTATTTTTGGTCGTCATGAAAAAAACACAAGGGGTAACCCTGTTGTTTTTTATTGGTCGTCATGAAAAAAAACATAAGGGGTAACACTGTTGTTTTTTAATTGGTCATCATAAAAAAAAAAAAATGGGTAACACTGTTGTCTTTGTCAAATAAAATAAAAGGTGTAACACTGTCGTTTTTTATTGGTCGTCGTGAAAAAAAACATAAGGGGTAACACTGTTGTTTATTTTTGGTCGTCATGAAAAAAACACAAGGGGTAACACTGTTGTTTTTTATTGGTCGTCATGAAAAAAACACAAGGGGTAACACTGTTGTTTTTTATTGGTCGTCATGAAAAAAACACAAGGGGTAACACTGTCGTTTTTTAATTGGTCGTCATAAAAAAAAAAAAATGGGTAACACTGTTGTCTTTGTCAAATAAAATAAAAGGTGTAACACTGTTGTTTTTTATTGGTCGTCGTGAAAAAAAACATAAGGGGTAACACTGTTGTTTATTTTTGGTCGTCATGAAAAAAACACAAGGGGTAACACTGTTGTTTTTTATTGGTCGTCATGAAAAAAAAACAAGGGGTAACACTGTTGTTTTTTATAGGTCGTCATAAAAAAATAAATAATGGGTAACACTGTTGTCTTTGTCAAATAAAATAAAAGGTGTAACACTGTCGTTTTTTATTGGTTGTCGTGAAAAAAAACATAAGGGGTAACACTTGTTTTTTATTAGTCGTCTTGAAAAAAACACAAGGGGTAACACTGTTGTTTATTTTTGGTCGTCATGAAAAAAATACAAGGGGTAACTCTGTTGTTTTTTATTGGTCGTCATGAAAAAAAACATAAGGGGTAACACTGTTGTTTTTTAATTGGTCGTCATAAAAAAAAAAAAATGGGTAACACTGTTGTCTTTGTCAAATAAAATAAAAGGTGTAACACTGTTGTTTTTTATTGGTCGTCGTGAAAAAAAACATAAGGGGTAACACTGTTGTTTATTTTTGGTCGTCATGAAAAAAACACAAGGGGGAACACTGTTGTTTTTTATTGGTCGTCATGAAAAAAACACAAGGGGTAACACTGTTGTTTTTTATTGGTTGTCATGAAAAAAACACTAGGGGTAACACTGTTGTTTTTTAATTGGTCGTCATAAATAAATAAATAATGGGTAACACTGTTGTCTTTGTCAAATAAAATAAAAGGTGTAACACTGTCGTTTTTTATTGGTCGTCATGAAAAAAAACATAAGGGGTAACACTGTTGTTCATTTTTGGTCGTCATGAAAAAAACACACGGGGTAACACTGTTGTTTATTTTTGGTCGTCATGAAAAAAACACAAGGGGTAACACTGTTGTTTTTTATTGGTCGTCATGAAAAAAAAACAAAGGGTAACACTGTTGTTTTTTAATTGGTTGTCATAAAAAAATAAATAATGGGTAACACTGTTGTCTTTGTGAAATAAAATATAAGGTGTAACACTGTTGTTTTTTATTGGTCGTCATGAAAAAAACACAAGGGGCAACACTGTTGTTTTTTATTGGTCGTCATGAAAAAAACACAAGGGGTAACACTGTTGTTTTTTAATTGGTCGTCATAAAAAAAAAAAAAAAGGGTAACACTGTTGTCTTTGTCAAATAAAATAAAAGGTGTAACGCTGTCGTTTTTTATTGGTCGTCATGAAAAAAAACATAAGGGGTAACACTTGTTTTTTATTGGTCGTCATGAAAAAAACACTAGGGGTAACACTTGTTTATTTTTGGTCGTCATGAAAAAAACACAAGGGGTAACCCTGTTGTTTTTTATTGGTCGTCATGAAAAAAAACATAAGGGGTAACACTGTTGTTTTTTAATTGGTCGTCATAAAAAAAAAAAAAAGGGTAACACTGTTGTCTTTGTCAAATAAAATAAAAGGTGTAACACTGTCGTTTTTTATTGGTCGTCGTGAAAAAAAACATAAGGGGTAACACTGTTGTTTATTTTTGGTCGTCATGAAAAAAACACAAGGGGTAACACTGTTGTTTTTTATTGGTCGTCAGGAAAAAAACACAAGGGGTAACACTGTTGTTTTTTATTGGTCGTCATGAAAAAAACACAAGGGGTAACACTGTCGTTTTTTAATTGGTCGTCATAAAAAAAAAAAAATGGGTAACACTGTTGTCTTTGTCAAATAAAATAAAAGGTGTAACACTGTCGTTTTTTATTGGTCGTCGTGAAAAAAAACATAAGGGGTAACACTGTTGTTTATTTTTGGTCGTCATGAAAAAAACACAAGGGGTAACACTGTTGTTTTTTATTGGTCGTCATGAAAAAAAAACAAGGGGTAACACTGTTGTTTTTTATTGGTCGTCATAAAAAAATAAATAATGGGTAACACTGTTGTCTTTGTCAAATAAAATAAAAGGTGTAACACTGTCGTTTTTTATTGGTTGTCGTGAAAAAAACCATAAGGGGTAACACTTGTTTTTTATTGGTCGTCATGAAAAAAACACAAGGGGTAACACTGTTGTTTATTTTTGGTCGTCATGAAAAAAATACAAGGGGTAACCCTGTTGTTTTTTATTGGTCGTCATGAAAAAAAACATAAGGGGTAACACTGTTGTATTTTAATTGGTCGTCATAAAAAAAAAAAAAAGGGTAACACTGTTGTCTTTGTCAAATAAAATAAAAGGTGTAACACTGTCGTTTTCTATTGGTCGTCGTGAAAAAAAACATAAGGGGTAACACTGTTGTTTATTTTTGGTCGTCATGAAAAAAACACAAGGGGTAACACTGTTGTTTTTTATTGGTCGTCATGAAAAAAACACAAGGGGTAACACTGTTGTTTTTTATTGGTCGTCATGAAAAAAACACAAGGGGTAACACTGTTGTTTTTTATTGGTCGTCATGAAAAAAACACAAGGGGTAACACTGTTGTTTTTTAATTGGTCTTCATAAATAAATAAATAATGGGTAACACTGTTGTCTTTGTCAAATAAAATAAAAGGTGTAACACTGTCGTTTTTTATTGGTCGTCATGAAAAAAAACATAAGGGGTAACACTGTTGTTCATTTTTTGTCGTCATGAAAAAAACACACGGGGTAACACTGTTGTTTTTTAATTGGTCGTCATGAAAAAAACACAAGGGGTAACCCTGTTGTTTTTTATTGGTCATCATGAAAAAAAAACAAGGGGTAACACTGTTGTTTTTTATAGGTCGTCATAAAAAAATAAATAATGGGTAACACTGTTGTCTTTGTCAAATAAAATAAAAGGTGTAACACTGTCGTTTTTTATTGGTCGTCGTGAAAAAAAACATAAGGGGTAACACTGTTGTTTATTTTTGGTCGTCATGAAAAAAACACAAGGGGTAACACTGTTGTTTTTTATTGGTCATCATGAAAAAAAAACAAGGGGTAACACTGTTGTTTTTTATAGGTCGTCATAAAAAAATAAATAATGGGTAACACTGTTGTCTTTGTCAAATAAAATAAAAGGTGTAACACTGTCGTTTTTTATTGGTTGTCGTGAAAAAAAACATAAGGGGTAACACTTGTTTTTTATTGGTCGTCTTGAAAAAAACACAAGGGGTAACACTGTTGTTTATTTTTGGTCGTCATGAAAAAAATACAAGGGGTAACCCTGTTGTTTTTTATTGGTCGTCATGAAAAAAAACATAAGGGGTAACACTGTTGTTTTTTAATTGGTCGTCATAAAAAAAAAAAAATGGGTAACACTGTTGTCTTTGTCAAATAAAATAAAAGGTGTAACACTGTTGTTTTTTATTGGTCGTCGTGAAAAAAAACATAAGGGGTAACACTGTTGTTTATTTTTGGTCGTCATGAAAAAAACACAAGGGGTAACACTGTTGTTTTTTATTGGTCGTCATGAAAAAAACACAAGGGGTAACACTGTTGTTTTTTATTGGTCGTCATGAAAAAAACACAAGGGGTAACACTGTTGTTTTTTAATTGGTCGTCATAAATAAATAAATAATGGGTAACACTGTTGTCTTTGTCAAATAAAATAAAAGGTGTAACACTGTCGTTTTTTATTGGTCGTCATGAAAAAAAACATAAGGGGTAACACTGTTGTTCATTTTTGGTCGTCATGAAAAAAACACACGGGGTAACACTGTTGTTTTTTAATTGGTCGTCATGAAAAAAACACAAGGGGTAACCCTGTTGTTTTTTATTGGTCGTCATGAAAAAAAACATAAGGGATAACACTGTTGTTTTTTAATTGGTCGTCATAAAAAAAAAAAAATGGGTAACACTGTTGTCTTTGTCAAAAAAATAAAAGGTGTAACACTGTCGTTTTTTATTGGTCGTCGTGAAAAAAAACATAAGGGGTAACACTGTTTATTTTTGGTCGTCATGAAAAAATACACAAGGGGTAACACTGTTGTTTTTTATTGTTCGTCATGAAAAAAACACAAGGGGTAACACTGTTGTTTTTTATTGGTCGTCATGAAAAAAACACAAGGGGTAACACTGTCGTTTTTTAATTGGTCGTCATAAAAAAAAAAAAATGGGTAACACTGTTGTCTTTGTCAAATAAAATAAAAGGTGTAACACTGTCGTTTTTTATTGGTCGTCGTGAAAAAAAACATAAGGGGTAACACTGTTGTTTATTTTTGGTCGTCATGAAAAAAACACAAGGGGCAACACTGTTGTTTTTTATTGGTCGTCATGAAAAAAAAACAAAGGGTAACACTGTTGTTTTTTAATTGGTTGTCATAAAAAAAAAAATAATGGGTAACACTGTTGTCTTTGTCAAATAAAATATAAGGTGTAACACTGTTGTTTTTTATTGGTCGTCATGAAAAAAAAAAAATGGGTAACACTGTTGTCTTTGTCAAATAAAATAAAAGGTGTAACACTGTCGTTTTTTATTGGTCGTCGTGAAAAAAAACATAAGGGGTAACACTGTTGTTTATTTTTGGTCGTCATGAAAAAAACACAAGGGGTAACACTGTTGTTTTTTATTGGTCGTCATGAAAAAAACACAAGGGGTAACACTGTTGTTTTTTATTGGTCGTCATGAAAAAAACACAAGGGGTAACACTGTCGTTTTTTAATTGGTCGTCATAAAAAAAAAAAAATGGGTAACACTGTTGTCTTTGTCAAATAAAATAAAAGGTGTAACACTGTCGTTTTTTATTGGTCGTCGTGAAAAAAAACATAAGGGGTAACACTGTTGTTTATTTTTGGTCGTCATGAAAAAAACACAAGGGGTAACACTGTTGTTTTTTATTGGTCGTCATGAAAAAAAAACAAGGGGTAACACTGTTGTTTTTTATTGGTCGTCATAAAAAAATAAATAATGGGTAACACTGTTGTCTTTGTCAAATAAAATAAAAGGTGTAACACTGTCGTTTTTTATTGGTTGTCGAGAAAAAAAACATAAGGGGTAACACATGTTTTTTATTGGTCGTCATGAAAAAAACACAAGGGGTAACACTGTTGTTTATTTTTGGTCGTCATGAAAAAAATACAAGGGGTAACCCTGTTGTTTTTTATTGGTCGTCATGAAAAAAAACATAAGGGGTAACACTGTTGTTTTTTAATTGGTCGTCATGAAAAAAACACAAGGGGTAACACTGTTGTTTTTTATTGGTCGTCATGAAAAAAACACAAGGGGTAACACTGTTGTTTTTTATTGGTCGTCATGAAAAAAACACAAGGGGTAACACTGTTGTTTTTTAATTGGTCGTCATAAATAAATAAATAATGGGTAACACTGTTGTCTTTGTCAAATAAAATAAAAGGTGTAACACTGTCGTTTTTTATTGGTCGTCATGAAAAAAAACATAAGGGGTAACACTGTTCTTCATTTTTGGTCGTCATGAAAAAAACACACGGGGTAACACTGTTGTTTTTTAATTGGTCGTCATGAAAAAAACACAAGGGGTAACCCTGTTGTTTTTTATTGGTCGTCATGAAAAAAAACATAAGGGATAACACTGTTGTTTTTTAATTGGTCGTCATAAAAAAAAAAAAATGGGTAACACTGTTGTCTTTGTCAAATAAAATAAAAGGTGTAACACTGTCGTTTTTTATTGGTCGTCGTGAAAAAAAACATAAGGGGTAACACTGTTTATTTTTGGTCGTCATGAAAAAATACACAAGGGGTAACACTGTTGTTTTTTATTGTTCGTCATGAAAAAAACACAAGGGGTAACACTGTTGTTTTTTATTGGTCGTCATGAAAAAAACACAAGGGGTAACACTGTCGTTTTTTAATTGGTCGTCATAAAAAAAAAAAAATGGGTAACACTGTTGTCTTTGTCAAATAAAATAAAAGGTGTAACACTGTCGTTTTTTATTGGTCGTCGTGAAAAAAAACATAAGGGGTAACACTGTTGTTTATTTTTGGTCGTCATGAAAAAAACACAAGGGGCAACACTGTTGTTTTTTATTGGTCGTCATGAAAAAAAAACAAAGGGTAACACTGTTGTTTTTTAATTGGTTGTCATAAAAAAAAAAATAATGGGTAACACTGTTGTCTTTGTCAAATAAAATATAAGGTGTAACACTGTTGTTTTTTATTGGTCGTCATGAAAAAAACACAAGGGGCAACACTGTTGTTTTTTATTGGTCGTCATGAAAAAAACACAAGGGGTAACACTGTTGTTTTTTAATTGGTCGTCATAAAAAAAAAAAAAAAGGGTAACACTGTTGTCTTTGTCAAATAAAATAAAAGGTGTAACGCTGTCGTTTTTTATTGGTCGTCATGAAAAAAAACATAAGGGGTAACACTTGTTTTTTATTGGTCGTCATGAAAAAAACACTAGGGGTAACACTTGTTTATTTTTGGTCGTCATGAAAAAAACACAAGGGGTAACCCTGTTGTTTTTTATTGGTCGTCATGAAAAAAAACATAAGGGGTAACACTGTTGTTTTTTAATTGGTCGTCATAAAAAAAAAAAAATGGGTAACACTGTTGTCTTTGTCAAATAAAATAAAAGGTGTAACACTGTCGTTTTTTATTGGTCGTCGTGAAAAAAAACATAAGGGGTAACACTGTTGTTTATTTTTGGTCGTCATGAAAAAAACACAAGGGGTAACACTGTTGTTTTTTATTGGTCGTCATGAAAAAAACACAAGGGGCAACACTGTTGTTTTTTATTGGTCGTCATGAAAAAAACACAAGGGGTAACACTGTCGTTTTTTAATTGGTCGTCATAAAAAAAAAAAAAAAGGGTAACACTGTTGTCTTTGTCAAATAAAATAAAAGGTGTAACGCTGTCGTTTTTTATTGGTCGTCATGAAAAAAAACATAAGGGGTAACACTTGTTTTTTATTGGTCGTCATGAAAAAAACACTAGGGGTAACACTTGTTTATTTTTGGTCGTCATGAAAAAAACACAAGGGGTAACCCTGTTGTTTTTTATTGGTCGTCATGAAAAAAAACATAAGGGGTAACACTGTTGTTTTTTAATTGGTCGTCATAAAAAAAAAAAAATGGGTAACACTGTTGACTTTGTCAAATAAAATAAAAGGTGTAACACTGTCGTTTTTTATTGGTCGTCGTGAAAAAAAACATAAGGGGTAACAAAAAAACATAAGGGGTAGTAAAAAAAAAAATGGGTAACACTGTTGACTTTGTCAAATAAAATAAAAGGTGTAACACTGTTGTTTATTTTTGGTCGTCATGAAAAAAACACAAGGGGTAACACTGTTGTTTTTTATTGGTCGTCATGAAAAAAACACAAGGGGCAACACTGTTGTTTTTTATTGGTCGTCATGAAAAAAACACAAGGGGTAACACTGTCGTTTTTTAATTGGTCGTCATAAAAAAAAAAAAATGGGTAACACTGTTGTCTTTGTCAAATAAAATAAAAGGTGTAACACTGTCGTTTTTTATTGGTCGTCGTGAAAAAAAACATAAGGGGTAACACTGTTGTTTATTTTTGGTCGTCATGAAAAAAACACAAGGGGTAACACTGTTGTTTTTTATTGGTCGTCATGAAAAAAAAACAAGGGGTAACACTGTTGTTTTTTATTGGTCGTCATAAAAAAATAAATAATGGGTAACACTGTTGTCTTTGTCAAATAAAATAAAAGGTGTAACACTGTCGTTTTTTATTGGTTGTCGTGAAAAAAACCATAAGGGGTAACACTTGTTTTTTATTGGTCGTCATGAAAAAAACACAAGGGGTAACACTGTTGTTTATTTTTGGTCGTCATGAAAAAAATACAAGGGGTAACCCTGTTGTTTTTTATTGGTCGTCATGAAAAAAAACATAAGGGGTAACACTGTTGTTTTTTAATTGGTCGTCATAAAAAAAAAAAAAAGGGTAACACTGTTGTCTTTGTCAAATAAAATAAAAGGTGTAACACTGTCGTTTTCTATTGGTCGTCGTGAAAAAAAACATAAGGGGTAACACTGTTGTTTATTTTTGGTCGTCATGAAAAAAACACAAGGGGTAACACTGTTGTTTTTTATTGGTCGTCATGAAAAAAACACAAGGGGTAACACTGTTGTTTTTTATTGGTCGTCATGAAAAAAACACAAGGGGTAACACTGTTGTTTTTTATTGGTCGTCATGAAAAAAACACAAGGGGTAACACTGTTGTTTTTTAATTGGTCTTCATAAATAAATAAATAATGGGTAACACTGTTGTCTTTGTCAAATAAAATAAAAGGTGTAACACTGTCGTTTTTTATTGGTCGTCATGAAAAAAAACATAAGGGGTAACACTGTTGTTCATTTTTGGTCGTCATGAAAAAAACACACGGGGTAACACTGTTGTTTTTTAATTGGTCGTCATGAAAAAAACACAAGGGGTAACCCTGTTGTTTTTTATTGGTCGTCATGAAAAAAAACATAAGGGATAACACTGTTGTTTTTTAATTGGTCGTCATAAAAAAAAAAAAATGGGTAACACTGTTGTCTTTGTCAAATAAAATAAAAGGTGTAACACTGTCGTTTTTTATTGGTCGTCGTGAAAAAAAACATAAGGGGTAACACTGTTGTTTATTTTTGGTCGTCATGAAAAAAACACAAGGGGTAACACTGTTGTTTTTTATTGGTCGTCATGAAAAAAACACAAGGGGTAACACTGTTGTTTTTTATTGGTCGTCATGAAAAAAACACAAGGGGTAACACTGTCGTTTTTTAATTGGTCGTCATAAAAAAAAAAAAATGGGTAACACTGTTGTCTTTGTCAAATAAAATAAAAGGTGTAACACTGTCGTTTTTTATTGGTCGTCGTGAAAAAAAACATAAGGGGTAACACTGTTGTTTATTTTTGGTCGTCATGAAAAAAACACAAGGGGTAACACTGTTGTTTTTTATTGGTCGTCATGAAAAAAAAACAAGGGGTAACACTGTTGTTTTTTATTGGTCGTCATAAAAAAATAAATAATGGGTAACACTGTTGTCTTTGTCAAATAAAATAAAAGGTGTAACACTGTCGTTTTTTATTGGTTGTCGTGAAAAAAAACATAAGGGGTAACACATGTTTTTTATTGGTCGTCATGAAAAAAACACAAGGGGTAACACTGTTGTTTATTTTTGGTCGTCATGAAAAAAATACAAGGGGTAACCCTGTTGTTTTTTATTGGTCGTCATGAAAAAAAACATAAGGGGTAACACTGTTGTTTTTTAATTGGTCGTCATGAAAAAAACACAAGGGGTAACACTGTTGTTTTTTATTGGTCGTCATGAAAAAAACACAAGGGGTAACACTGTTGTTTTTTATTGGTCGTCATGAAAAAAACACAAGGGGTAACACTGTTGTTTTTTAATTGGTCGTCATAAATAAATAAATAATGGGTAACACTGTTGTCTTTGTCAAATAAAATAAAAGGTGTAACACTGTCGTTTTTTATTGGTCGTCATGAAAAAAAACATAAGGGGTAACACTGTTGTTCATTTTTGGTCGTCATGAAAAAAACACACGGGGTAACACTGTTGTTTTTTAATTGGTCGTCATAAAAAATAAATAAATGGGTAACACTGTTGTCTTTGTCAAATAAAATAAAAGGTGTAACACTGTTGTTTTTTAATTGGTCGTCATAAAAATAAAAAAAATGGGTAACACTGTTGTCTTTGTCAAATAAAATAAAAGGTGTAACACTGTCGTTTTTTATTGGTCGTCGTGAAAAAAAACATAAGGGGTAACACTGTTGTTTATTTTTGGTCGTCATGAAAAAAACACAAGGGGTAACACTGTTGTTTTTTAATTGGTCGTCATAAATAAAAAAAAATGGGTAACACTGTTGTCTTTGTCAAGTAAAATAAAAGGTGTAACACTGTCGTTTTTTATTGGTCGACGTGAAAAAAACCATAAGGGGTAACACTGTTGTTTATTTTTGGTCCTCATGAAAAAAACACAAGGGGTAACACTGTTGTTTTTTATTGGTCGTCATGAAAAAAACACAAGGGGTAACACTGTTGTTTTTTATTGGTCGTCATGAAAAAAACACAAGGGGTAACACTGTTGTTTTTTAATTGGTCGTCATAAAAAAATAAATAATGGGTAACACTGTTGTCTTTGTCAAATAAAATAAAAGGTGTAACACTGTCGTTTTTTATTGGTTGTCGTGAAAAAAAACATAAGGGGTAACACTGTTGTTTATTTTTGGTCGTCATGAAAAAAACACAAGGGGTAACACTGTTGTTTTTTAATTGGTCATCATAAATCAAAAAAAAAAATTGGTAACACTGTTGTCTTAGTCAAATAAAATAAAAGGGGTACACTGTTGTTCTTTAATTGGTTTTCATAAAAAAAAAAAAAAAGGGTAACACTGTTGTCTTTGTCAAATAAAATAAAAGGTGTAACACTGTTGTTTATTTTTGGTCGTCATGAAAAAAACACAAGGGGTAACACTGTTGTTTTTTATTGGTCGTCATGAAAAAAACACAAGGGGTAACACTGTTGTTTTTTATTGGTCGTCATGAAAAAAACACAAGGGGTAACACTGTTGTTTTTTAATTGGTCGTCATAAAAAAAAAAAAAATGGGTAACACTGTTGTCTTTGTCAAATAAAATAAAAGGTGTAACACTGTTGTTTTTTAATTGGTCGTCATAAAATAAAAAAAAATGGGTATTATTTGTCTTTGTCAAATAAATATTTTAACTAACACAACTAACACTGTTGTTTTTTATTGGTCATCATGAAAAAAAACATAGGGGGTAACACTGTTGTTTTTCTATTGGTCGTCATGAAAAAAACCTAAGGGGTAACACTGTTGTTTTTTTATTGGTCGTCATGAATTAAAACATATTTGGAAAAAAATAAATTGTCCATGTCAAATAGAATATAAGGGGTAACACTGTTGTCTTTATTAGTCATCATGGGAAAAAAACATAACGGGTAACACTGTTGTTTTTATCAAATTAAACGTAAAGGGTAACACTGTCGTTTTTTATCTGTCGTCATGAAAATAATGACCTCATAATAAATGCTGCGCAACATCCATTGTTTACAGAGACGAGATGACGGGTGACGTCACATTCAGGGCTCCGCTCTGAAAAACACTCTGTTAAAAAGAGTTCTGCCAACTAGCCACTGTTATTCACAAACGTTAGCAAGTAAACAATGTGGAAATTAGAGTCAACTCGGCTGATACTGTGCTGAATTTCACACACTAACAACATGCCGACAAGCTGCTGTGATTATACACAGCGTTATAACAAGGATTCAGGAGGTTATTTCTAAAGGTTTACAAAGGAAAGTGACAATAAAAGAAAGCCTTCATTTTCATCCAGAGTTACGAGTTGTCTGATATGAGGAAAGTGACGGTTTCTCCGTCAAGTGAACCGTCCGTCTTTGCTCTTTTTTTGCCAACCAGTTTACGTGCGGGATTCCAGAATCAAAACGATAACATTCAACGTGTCTATTAATATGGCAGCAACACTTACACCAGTTTTAGAATGTTCACTACAACAGATGTTGAACACCAACATGCTTACGTAAAATCAGCATAGTACCATATTCAGCTATGGAAAGTTCTGCGTTGTGCGTCATAGCCTACGTCAGCCACCCTACACAGACAATGTTCTAAATAAAATGAAATGATAATATCATAAATATCATAAAAAGGGTGGATGTCAATAATTTAATGAAAAAAATGTTGTATGATAACATCATACAAAAAAAAAAAAAAGTATTGATTTGTTCAGAAAACTTTCTCACTTGCAGTTACAGCCAAGGGCCGCCAGGGGGGGTGCTGCAGCACCCTAAGCACCCCCGCTTCCCGTGTCCCTGAGACCTGGTTACTTCTCCGGCTGCTCCTCCATTCCAGCATGGTCCACTCCCTGCCTCCACCTTTACTCCTTCAGGTGTCAACAGGGTGGTGTTCTGCTCCTTCAGGTTGTGTCAACAGGGTGGTGTTCTGTTCCTTAAGGTGCCAACATGGTGGAGTTCTTCTCCGTCAGGTGGTGCCAACATGGTGGTGTTCTGCTCCTTCAGGTGGTGACAACATGGTGGTGTTCTGCTCCTTCAGGTTGTGTCAACAGGGTGGTGTTCTGTTCCTTAAGGTGCCAATATGGTGGAGTTCTTCTCCGTCAGGTGGTGCCAACATGGTGGTGTTCTGCTCCTTCAGGTGGTGACAACATGGTGGTGTTCTGCTCCTTCAGGTTGTGTCAACAGGGTGGTGTTCTGCTCCTTCAGGTGCCAACATGGTGGAGTTCTTCTCCGTCAGGTGGTGCCAACATGGTGGTGCTCTGCTCCTTCAGGTGGTGACAACATGGTGGTGCTCTGCTCCTTCAGGTGCTGACAACATGGTGGTGTTCTGCTCCACATCTGGAAGTGATCCTGTTAGCCTCTGGGAAGAAATGGGAGGTTAAAGATGCACACTGTGTGTGTGTGTGTGTGTGTGTGTGTGTGTGTGTGTGTGTGTGTGTGTGTGTGTGTGTGTGTGTGTGTGTGTGTGTGTGTGTGCGTGTGTAAGTGTGTGTGTGTGCGCGTGTGTAAGTGTGTGTGTGTGCGCGTGTGTGTAAGTGTGTGTTGCCTCAGGGCATCATGGAGTCCTGACTCGTGAATGCTAGAACTGATTACAAACAGCTGGCGGGCTTTTCCCTCGACCAATCAGCGAGGCAGGTTGCGGTGACGTAAGGGGAGCGGAGGCGGGGCCATCAGGGGAGGGGAGGCGGGGCCAGGAGGAGGGG
>NC_082394.1:4715087-4717587 GCF_031168955.1 Gadus macrocephalus
TTAGTAACGGACAAAT
The DNA here is from genome assembly GCF_031168955.1 of Gadus macrocephalus. NCBI lineage: Eukaryota > Metazoa > Chordata > Actinopteri > Gadiformes > Gadidae > Gadus > Gadus macrocephalus. The sequence goes on from NC_082394.1 coordinate 4,715,104, forward strand.
TAGGAAGCTTTGTATGTGCGCAGCGGTCAATATGTGTGTGTGCGTGCGTGCGTGCGTGCGTGCGTGCGTGCGTGCGTGCGCTCACAGGGGCCAGGCAAGTTTACAACGCGGTAACATGAGAAGCCCAGCCGGCTACACATTCACTCTAAATACAGAACTACAACCGCGTGGAGGAGCAGCACGGGGCCTTCCCAGTGCGGACTGGGCCGGTCCACGTACCGGACCACAGGAGACCCATTATCTAATCCAGCACATTAAACCCGAGGCGCTCCTCAGAGGCCTGCTATCTGCTTACGCGGCATGTGTGCGTTCACTGGTATGCGTGTGTGCGTGAGCAGGGAGGGGCCACACAGGAATTAGGTAATATTGACATGGTTGTTTGAACTCCACCCTTCAAACAATGCTCCGATCGATGCGCCGATCAATAGAAGTCATTGACAACCACTGAACTTCTCGTGTGATTGGTGGAGGGGAACATTTTTTTTTGTTTTTCAGTACCAAGCACACACTCGCACACACACACACACACACACACACACACACACACACACACACACACACACACACACACACACACACACACACACACACACACACACAAGGACATGCACAAGTATGCAATACACACAAACAAACACACACACACACACACACACACACACACACACACACACACACACACACACACACACACACACACACACACACACACACACAAGGGCTCTGTTCTGACAGTGCATGATTGGTCACTTTTTCCCTCTCTCTCTTCCTGCTTAAATAGTTTCAACAAAAGAGAGCGAGGGGGGTTAGAGAGAGAGAGAGCGAGGGGGGTTAGAGAGAGAGAGAGAGAGAGAGAGAGCAGGGGGAGAGCAGGGGGAGGGGTGCTTTGGTTGGGGGAGGGGATTTATGTGCTGCTCTGTTGTCACCAGGCGAGAGGGGGAGGGAGAAGAGAGAGAGGGAGGGAGGGGAGAGCAGAGGGCAGCAGAACAGGGGCTAGGGTCCCAGAACAGCGGAGCAGGAGAGACTCACACACACACGGCTGCACATCTCTGGACAACTTTTTTGGGAATACATATTTGATTTGCCTTTTTTTTTTTCAGAGCAAGATTTCCCAGAAATTGCAGACATGAGCAGGTGAGTTGGTTCGATTGCTGGGCTCGAAAGGCTATGGATTTGTATCACTTGATCACATTTATTACCCTTTCCTGCCTCTCTGTGTGTGTCTCTCTCTCTTCTCTCTCTGCACATTCCTGTTGTTTTCCATGTTCTCTGGTCTTGTGATGAGTCCACGCTGAAGCGGCTGTGAAGAGACAGCTCACTCCAAATAACATTCTGCCCTCCTGTCACACCAGTCCACACTGGTTTAAATCCTGCCTGGCTGCACGTCTAAACCCGCTTTAGTTAGTCTGACCCGTTTGGAAATCCTCTAATGAGGTGAAGTATTGTCAGTGCAGCCCCCGTCTCTCTCTGGAGGAGTCCAAAGTTCTCTAGTCTGCGGTGTGCGGTGTGCGTGGGTCTTCACCCCACTAGGAGGAGGTCTCTGGCGGCCGTGTGGTTTAGCGGTGAGAGAGTGAAGCCGTTCCTCTCTGTCACAGCACTTAGACTGGAGCACCGCAGCACACACGCACACCCACAGACGTGTGTGCTTGTATACACACGCACACACACACACACACACACAGCCACACACGTGTGCGCTTGTATACACACACACACACAAACACACACACGTGCGCTTGTATACACACACACAGCCACACACGTGTGCGCTTGTATACACACACACACACACACACACACACACACACACACACACACACACACACACACACACACGTGTGCGCTTGTACACACACACACACACACACACACACACACACACACACACACACACACACACACACACTCCGCACGTGGAGCTTAACATGCATGTTACGGCCATTCAATGCATTGTAGGCGCTTTGGTACAGATTTGAATTTTAAATGTGCAGAGGTCCCTAACAGAGGAAGCACACGGCTAGCGGCCCCCCACAGGTCCCTGACCTGGCAGGAAGCAGACTTTGAGGGGCCGTCAGTGGAGCGGCGAGGGGGCGGGGCGATCCCCTCATGTGCCCTGACAACAGTGTGTGCTTCCCAGGTGCCAGGGCTCCGGAGCAGGGCAGCAGGGGGAGACGAGCCGTGGAGGAGCGCTGCTGTGGGCGGCCGGCCACTAGCTCCACCACCAGCTCCACCACCAGCCCCACTAGCTCCACCACCAGCTCCACCACCAGCCCCACCACCAGCCCCACCACCAGCCCCACTAGCTCCACCACCAGCTCCACCACCAGCTCCACCAGCAGCCCCACTAGCTCCACCACCAGCTCCACCACCAGCCCCAGTAGCCTCCACCACCAGCTCCACCAGCAGCTCCACCACAGCTCCACCACCAGCTCCACCACCAGCTCCACCAGCAGCCCCAGTAGCTCCACCAGCCCCAGTAGCTCC
>NC_082394.1:4722587-4730087 GCF_031168955.1 Gadus macrocephalus
ATTATCATCTTTTGGACAATTGTGGAGAGCGACCAGAGATAGGAGCCAAGCCAGCTTACTGCTCATCATCATCATCATCATCATCTCCTCCGCTTAGTAAACCAGGCATGGCTAAGCATTTAGGGGTGTCTCCGAGACAACATGAGGACCTAGATTAGGGTCGGGGGCTCCAGGCCCCATCCTAAAATACCACATCTCCAGCCAGCAGCTTAACGTCCAAACATCACATGCCAGCTTGGAGGGCAGCTTCTAGCACTGATTAATAATCATTATGCGAAACAGATAATCACTTAGACTAACTTCTAAACACAAAATGCCTTGGAAAGCATCGATATTACAACTATAATACACAGGGCAGGCTGCTTATGGAAGTTAATGATACTTAAGGTTTTGAAACCTTAAGAAGCCAGCCAATGGAGCGAAACACTATCCCTCGGTAGCGTTACAATAACAATCAAATGAGTGTGGAGATTTACATACAGGTCTTAAAACTCTAGATTTCCTCCTTCCTCTGCCCCTCATCCACCCGATGTAGAGCCAATGCTAAGCCTGAGTTAATGCTTCCAGGATCCCAGTAGAAAAGCTCCTCCACCACAGGCTCCTCGGCCACTAGGAAGTGCACCTCCCATGCGCTCTAATCCATCATTAGTCTGGTTCTCAGTCTGGTCTTCGCTCGGACCGGAGCGCTCCACTCCTCCTCTGATCCCGTACTTTATCCGGCAGCCCTTCCGTTGTCGGACTAATGTGATGGGGTTCTCTGACGGCTAGTTCCACTCGCTGTAGTTGAATATGTCTTGTGCAGATTACGGACCATCTGGTGAAGTAGGGGTAAGAGGAGTAGATTGAAGCACAAAGCAGATCTCCATTGGCTCATGACACGGCCCAGCATGTCCAGTGAGTATCATGTCCATGTTGTGTTTGGTCTTCAGTCTGTGCCATCGAAACTTAAAAGGACGATGTTCGACAATCTGATTTTTAGGGACTATAGATCACACCTACCATGAAATCGTTCACATTGTCTCAAATGCATTTCAATTAGCATGCCATACTTTGGCAATCCATTGTATGCGTGTGTCTTTTCAATTAATAAAAGCCAACTGATATAATCAATCTCATATTTGCACCATTAAATAACAATAGGTCTACGGTTAAGCTAATAAGCTAATAGAATAAGCATCAGTGGTCCACAAAGCCCTGAAAAAAACAAGTGGGAACGCATCCGATGCAAAGTTAGCAGTAGACAGTGAAGTAACCTACTGCAAAGTTAGCAGCAGATTGTGAGGTAGCCTACTGCAAATTAGCAGTAGACTGAAGTCCACTGCTAGGACAACACCTCTCTTTGTGTTCAGATCTCTTCTTCTGCTCAAAGAAAATATTGTACTATGTGTATCTCAGAGTACCTGCATATGTGTAAGGTTGTGTGTGCGTAGAAAAAAGTGAATCACAAAAAAAAACGTCCTAAATAGTTTGCCTGAGAAGGTTTGGTCTGAGGAGCTTGGTGATATTTGCGTCTCTGTAGCCCATAGCCCGAGGTGTGTTGGTGTTTGCGTAGCGGAGGACAGTCACATGGCGGCTGGAGTATATAAGGATTGCTAAGATCCTAGAGAGACCATACTGACCACGAGAGCCGGGATCCACGGATCGGATGAGCGGGATTATTGTACCGAAGGATCGTTTAACTCTGGGATCAACATGTGGAACATTTAGAGGCCCATCTGGTGGTCCCGCGGGGACATGTGACACAACCCGCAGTAATCCACACATACGCAGCCAGACGTCTGTGTTCGCATTGTGCACACATTGTAAATAATCCCATACGTTGCCATGCCCTGTGCCCCGTTGCTTTGATTAAGGAGAGTGCTGCAGGCCCAGAGCCTGTGGGGTCACTCAGGGAGCTCTTAGCGTATGCCAAAGAAATAATACAGAAAATAAATGGCTGAATAACTAATTCAAGAAATCGGATTAGGATTCATAGCTTCCCTTCTTTACTAAACAATCGATCGGAACAGTTACAAGGCTCAGTGGCGGACCGGCAGCCGTTCTTTGATGAAGAGCGACTGTGGCCCCTCTTAGAGGAACCCCGGACCCCTGGGGTGCTGGCCGCATTAGATCACACGCTCTGCGGGGGGGGGGGGGGAACAATGGCCCCAGTGAGAGAGGTAAAAGGCGGAGGGCTGTGCGCCTGCTGATCGAGGCTTATCGCCGTAGCGACCGGTCTGGAGGCTGTGGTGGGCGTCAGGCTGAAGACCGGGGGGGCAGAGCTGGGCTGTGCTGCTGATGCCCTTTTGGGAAAAGCTTGGCGGTCAAATCTGGTCGTTCAGCTCTTGGTTTTGCTTGTAACTGAACCCATTCATCCCAACATTCGTCATTTGTTTTGAAGGATAAAGATGTTAACAACGCAAATTGACAATGTTGGTCGTATAAAGCTCCACAGGGAGAACGACGAAGCCTTGTTATTTTTTTGCACATGAAGATGAATTCCTGCTTTCTGTCCCCCGTCCCTCCAGGTCTGTTGAAGATGCACTGGTCTCCGGAGCACACCAGCCCTTTGTCCCCGTGGCCTGAGCAGCACCTAGATGTCTCTTCTACCACCTCCCCCCCCGCTGCTCACAAACATGACCCCTACGCCGCACGCCGCGGCGCCACCGGGTACCCCTGGGCCAGCGACGACATCTCAGCTCTCACCGCCTCGTCTCTGCTGAAACGCTACGCCGAGAAATACTCAGGACTCGAGCTGCCCTATGAGAGGCACACTCCCGGGGCGTATCTTGAGCATGGGCCTTTCCTGAAATCTGAACCCGAGCCCTGGGCTCTGGGCCCGGGTATGGAGTGTTACCCCGGACTAGAAGCCTTAACCGGTGCGAAGGTGGGCTCCGGGTCTGTCGGCATCCCAGCCACGGGCAGCGTCACGGTAGTAAGCAACTTAGCCTCTGATGGGAGTTACGGTGGGCCTGGCTCTTGCAGTGCCCCCTCCCCTCAGGACTACCCTCCTGCCTACAATAGCACCTACCTGTCGGCGGGATACTGCCCTCAGCCCGGGGCCGCTCTTCCCCCAGGCCCCCTGAACTCCCTGCAGCCCACGCCAACGCTGGTCCCCAGCTACAACCCCAGCACTCCAGTGTACAACTACCCTGGGGTGGGCTACCCACACGCCCAGCCCAGCCTGCCCTCTGGCTACTGCCACCCCAGTGCCTCCTACTTGCCCTCGGGGCTCGGCGCCCCAGCCCCTTTGGCGCCCCGGCCCACCCTGGTGGGGGGCGGGTACGGCTACCCTCCGCACGGCCTTGTAGGGGTCTCGGAGAGCGCGGCGCCGGTGAAACGGAAGGCCTTCGAGATGAGCGAGGGCGGGGGGGAGGGAGGGGAGGCTGAGGGCTCCCGGTACCGCAAGTACGGAAACGGCCACGGAAACGGCCACAGCAAGGGCCACGGCAACGGCTTCGACATGAGCGGCTCCGTCCCGGACCAGCAGACCTACAAAGCTGGAAAAGCCCTGATGACATCACCATACGGCGGGGCAGGGGACTACAGCCCCCCCTCAGGCCTGGCAAGAGAGAGTGGATCCGGGGAGAACAGCTTCCCTCATCTTCAGCGGATGCCTATGAAGATACCGGCGTCCCACGCGAGGTCTGAGGATGCCACCGGGGGGCGCTGACAGCCTGAACCGGTACCGGGGGTAACGGCCTAGGGTTGCCGAGTTCTGGAGACAAAGTACGGGTATTAATTCAGGGCGAACTCTGGGAGAATGGATTTGGCATTAAGAATCTGTTTGATTTAACCAGAGTGTAAAGGGCAAAGACACACACATATCCTACTCGACTTTGTCATTTACACAATTTTTGTTTTCTTCCAAGGGGTACTGGGGGGGGGGGGGGGGGGGTTCCCATTTGTTTAGGGTTAAAAATGGGGCTGAGCCAAATGATTGATAGATTGTGTTACGAGTCAGAAAGGTCTGCCTGACTGTGTCTCTCAGGATTCTATTTATTTCACTTCTGCGGCTGTGGCGTCTCCAATCCAACCTACGTGTAGAGGTCGGATTCACAGTGGAGCGGCCATATGTTGTTTGTAATGAGCCTTGAACTGTAATACTGTTCGCCGCAACACAGATGTTAACTCAGACCAAAAAGTAATGATAGCAATAACTGAAAGGCGATGGTCGATCTACTTCAGCACAATCACTGCTACTTTACAAGCCGATTCCAAAGCTCAGGGCCTCAGCCAGTGCTCGAGGCCTGAATGTTCCTTCACTCAGAAGTTTTTGCATTTGTTTCATCGTCGTTTAACTATCTTCTTTATCTGTCTCTTTTCTCTGACCTCTTTCCCCCTTCCTAGTTTTCGCAAACCTTTTCAACATTCACACTTGTTTTATAGCACTGCTTATTAATTAATGAATAGGATCTGGCTGTTGTACTGTAAGTGTAAGGGAAGAGTCCATGATATTCATTTGATTTGAAATTGTACTAAGCAGAAGGGGTGCAAGCATCTCCAGAGCGTGATGTTTACATGCAGTGCTTCACCCGCTGCGAACAAACAGGTAGGCAAGTTTTCCAGAGATGTGTGACGCGAGAGCAGTTACACTGGTTCAAGTGGATCCTGAGCACTGACGGTCATTCTGGCAATCAAACCAAAAGTTGAATCCAACGATTGCATTCTGATTCGTCCGTCAACGTTGGCTATAATAATTGAACCGCGGGTTGGCCTGTTGACTGGAGTAATAGGCCGTAATGGTGCATGAGCACACATGATTAGCGCACACAGGCCCCGTTAGCTGAACACCAATGCCTACCATTCAGTGCCTATTTCCATGGTTGCTCCACGTTGCGCTTCAAGAGGATTTGCCTGCCTGTCTGCCAGTATTTTCTTTTTTTTTTTCTTTATTTCAAAAGAATGATTCATAGTCTTGTGATTGAATACTCAGGAAAATATTGTTACCTCAAGACAAGAAAGGATAAGAATGTATGTATTACCTTTAGGGTGTTGTAGGGAGCTCTGCGGGGCGGATCATAGCCGAGCCAGGGCTTTGATAGGGAGTAGAACGTATTCTGAACACCTCAGGGAAACACAAGTGGTTGAGGGCCCTCTATATTACCAGGAAACGGGCACATACACACTCTATACACACACGCACACACACGCTCTATACACACATCCATTCACACACGCACCGCACACACACTCACACAGAAAGGACATGCATAATTCCTGCGTGCATATACTTCCTCATAACTCTGGGAAATTAAACGTGAGGTTGCTATACCAAGGCCTGAAATGTTGAATGTAATTCTGATATTTTTCTTAAAAAAAAAAAGGACAATACATGCCATTATGTACATCGCTAATGTTTTTAGATATATGAACCATATTTTCTTCATGTATAGATTGTATTTCTCGTATAGGTTTTGACGGAGAAGAATTGTACCTGTTAAGTGTAAGTAGTTAGTAACGATGGAAGCCTTTTGATGGACAAACTTAGGACAAGTGAAGCACTCAAGCTGGACAGACGACATATCATTAGAGAGAACTCTGCAGGGAGAATTGAATGTGTGAGCAATGTGCATCGTTACTTTCCAAATCATATCACTTGGTAATAGTTTTGAAGTTATAACGTGTCACAGGTTATTTAGTGCATCACAACAACTGCACTAACAACATGTGAAGATCGTGGAGGCAATTCGTTGATTTAGCAAACTGATCAAAATATGCGGATTATACTATAAGATCGTTGACGTGATGACGATGGTGTCAGCTTTAAGTGTGCCATACTTTATTTCTTTGGAATTTAACCTTCTTGGGTTTTGTATTAATTAGTCAAAAGGTAACCTTCTTTATAAAAACTTGCACAGAGGGGAGATTTTCTGTTTGCGTTAATGGTAGGATTTAGTATGAAACTCAGCTTAGCACGTGATGGAATTACATCTTTAGGCTATTTTGAGAAAGCGTTTCTGTTGACGAAATATATAGCCAACCCAGAATTCAGATTACATTTTACAAGCATCCAAACACAACCTGTCTCCAATTGTGCTGAGAATCAACAAAGGAAAATGAGGACTATTTGGCCCCCTTAAAACCGTAACTAAGCGCTTAGCCACCAGATTTGAAGCGCTTTAAGGGCCCGTTGAGAGCCGTGTGTCCGGGAACAACAGACGCCCATCGTGTTATGGGTCAGCAGAGAACACACTGTATGGATCGGGCCGCTGGTGAAGAGTTTGTTCAGCAAAATGTGGGATTTCAATGTTGTTATTGTCACTCAGCAGTATCTTTGTTATTGAATCTTGTACATCTCTGTAACCATTTCTACCTCATTTTGAAGGCGTACATGGAAAAAATATTTATTTCATGTCAGTTGATCTGTCTACCTCACAAAAAAAAAACTGTACCTCAAAAGAAAATTGTTTGTTGGAAATGAAGATGTTATGCCAAAAACAAATCTTTCCCGTTTCGTCTGTGGGGAGTCATTTCTTTGTACACAAATCCTGAATCCAGATTAGGAAACGTTTGTATCTCAGCCACCCTGGACCTCAGGATCCAGGCTTTCCATATAACAGCACACCCTTCCTCCACCACCACCAGAACACTGGCCCACCTCCTTCGGCCCAACACCACCATAGCTTCAGAACCACACCTACACAGCTTCTCAGCTAGCCTCTAAACCCACAGGATGTAGGTCAACTTGTTTCTGATCGACTTCAGGGCCATTGGACGGTTTGTGTATGTGTGCTTGTGTTTGTTTGTTTGTGTGTGTGTGTGTGTGTGTGTGTGTGTGTGTGTGTGTGTGTGTGGTGGGGGGTTGTGTGTATGAGTGTGTGTATGCGTGTGTGCGCTTGTGTGTGCATGTGTGTGATACAAGAAAAAATAAAAAGGAAGGCGAACAGTGCCACCTAGAGGCCTAAATAATATGACTCAATGAAGGTTATGAAGCCTCCTTCAAACAGGGAGCCACACCTCACAATGTATTGATTGGTAGAATTGATGAAGGCCTAGATATTGATCACTTATATTAAAACAAAACACTTAACCTCTTTATCTTTTTTTAATTCATTAACATATTTTAAAAAGGCTTTGTTTGCAGTTTTTACTTGCATTGATGCTATCCCAGAGCCCATTTCTTCAATCTCTCCTTCTGCTGGGATGGATTTAGTTCCACTTCTCAACTTTCTTATCGAATTGTCTTCACTCTCTAAAGACCGGGACTGTCTGCCCTAAGGTTGTTCAAAGAGAAGACATCAGGCATAAGACGTCTTATACTTTATTATTATTATATATATATATACTTGTATGTACATCTTATGTGTGAGCATCTCACCTAGTGGTGAAAAGGTCCTGTTGTAGTCTGCACTCAGCTCATCTTCTGGCTGGAGGAAGAGGCCCCAGGTCTCTTGGACAGGTGTTGACGGAACAGAGAAGTCTGCAATGATCACTGAGGTTTGTCTCAAAGGTAATAAGCCTCCTCTAAAACCAATTTGAACGTTTAACTGGCTCAGTGGCACACATGACCTCGGACAA